>NC_086240.1:35280156-35580156 GCF_036321145.2 Pelmatolapia mariae
CTCTGAGAGAATAGCATTCTCTCCCTCTGTAGCCAATACTACAGGGACATCTGGCTGGTTGATAACTGGAACAGGTTGTGAAGTATTGGGCAAGTCAATGGTTGTTGTGACGGTGACAGGTTCAGCAGAGAAGGGAACAGGTAGGTAAGAAATTAGTTCCTCTTCGGCATTGTCATCATCATCATCATCATCATCAGCACGTACAGGAGACACAGGTAAGACAGGCATTTTTCTCTTCTGCTTAGTAAGCATTTCCTTTTCAGAAGGTGGTAAATACCCACAGGGCAGTAGGAGGTCTCGATGTAAAGTTCTCAGGGGCTTGTCTTGGCCTTCGGGTCGAACTGTATACACAGGAAGAGTGCCGGCTTTCTTCACTACAATGTACACAGATGACTCCCATTTATCTGCAAGCTTGTGTTTGCCTCTTACCCGCACGTTCCTCACGAGAACTCTGTCTCCAACATTCAGCTGTGATGCAGTGACATTTTTATCAAATCTGGTTTTGTTACGTTTCATCACCTTTTCTGAGTTTTCGATGGCCAGCTTGTAACTTTCTTCCAGGTGGGACTTTAACTTTTCCACATATTGTGTGTGGGATGTTGATCCTTCTTTGGCAAGGGGTAGTCCAAAGGCTAAGTCCACTGGTAAGCGAGGTTGGCGACCAAACATGAGCTCATATGGTGAGAAACCTGTAACATCGTTTCTTGTGCAATTGTATGCATGTACCAGAGGTTTTACGAAATCTTTCCAATGAGATTTCTGTTGAGCTGTCAGTGTTCCTAGCATGTCCAGTAATGTTCGGTTGAACCGTTCAACAGGATTGCTTCTTGGGTGGTATGGAGTGGTTCTTATTTTGTGGATCCCAGCCATTTCACAAAGCTCTCGGATGATTCTGGATTCAAAGTCAGGGCCTTGGTCACTGTGCAAACGTTCTGGGATACCATAATGCACAAGAAAGTTGTCCCATAAACATTTGGCAACGGTCCTGGCTTTCTGGTTTGGTGTTGGCACAGCAATGGCATATTTTGTGAAATGGTCGGTTATGACGAGTATGTCTTTGACTCCACGATCTGGTTCCACAGAGAGAAAATCCATACACACCAGTTCCATGGGATGAGAGGTTTTGATGTTGACCAGAGGTGCGGCTCGTTCAAACGGAGATTTTCGTCTCACGCATCTTTCGCAGTGTCTTATCTTATTGACCACATCATTAGTCATCTTAGGCCAATAAAACCGGGAACGGACCAAGTCCAGCGTTCTGTCAATTCCCATGTGACCCATTTGATCATGAAGTTGGTGTAGCACAACTGGTCGATATTCCTCAGGTAGCACTAGCTGGTATGTGAAGTCACTTCCCACTTGTCTCTTCCTGACGAGAAGGGTGTTATGGAGCTCCAGTTTATTTACTTCTCGCAGTAATAGAGGTAGCTCGGGAAGTTCTTCCCTCAGCAATGGCGGTGGTGACTCCCCTCGCTCAACCTGAGCTATGACATGCCGAATGACAGGGTCAAGGTGTTGTTTGGCTGCAAGGTCAGCTGTTGAGATTTGGGGGAGTACCATGGAGGCGAACTGGATGTCGTCCGTGAAACTGTCAGGCAGACTGTTGACATTGACAGACATGGATAACACCAGAGCAAGATCAGGATCAGTGCTTGAACTGTACACCAGATGACGGTCACAAACTGCTTTGATGGTATGCTGATCAATAGAGACATAATCTGGTTCATTGAGATGTTGCCGTGCAAATCTCCAGATTCGCTCACATTCTTTCTGTGACAGAGGATCATCAGACAGTTCCCCATGAGGTCGGCGAGACAAACCATCAGCATCCGAGTTCTGCTTTCCTGCTCTGTAGACTAATTTGAAGGTGAAAGTGGACAAAGCTGAAAGCCATCTGTAACTGGTAGCGTCAAGTTTTGCTGATGATAAGAGGTATGTTAATGGGTTGCTGTCTGTCACAACTGTAAACTGAGCACCATACAGATAGTCGTGGAATTTTTCAGTCACCGCCCATTTCAAAGCAAGAAACTCCAATTTGTGGGCGGGATATTTTGACTCACTCCGGGAAAGACCTCTGCTAGCATATGCTACCACTCGGTTTTTCCCATCCTGCTCTTGATACAGCACCGCACCAAGACCTGTGGCACTGGCATCAGTGTGGAGTGTGTATGGTTTTCTGGGATCAGCAAATGCCAGAACTGGGGCAGAAGTAAGTTTGTCAATAATGGACTCAAAAGCTTGTTGACATATTTGCGTCCATCGTCCTCCAAATGGCTCTTTGGGGTTGAGGTAATTCTCTGGGTTTACAGTTGGTCTGAGTTTCTTCTGGGAAGGTGGATAACCAGCAGTGAGATCATGCAACGGCTTGACAATGGCTGAATATCCCTGGACAAAACGTCTGTAGTACCCAGCAAAACCAAGGAAAGATCTTAATTCCTTCAAGTTTTTCGGCACTGGCCAAGAAGTGAGTGTGGAAATCTTGTCCGGATCAGTTTCAACACCAGCCTGGGACACTACATGGCCCAGATATTTCACAGATGTCTGGAAGAACATGCATTTCTCAAGTGAAAGCTTCAAGCCAAAATCTTTGAGTCTGGTGAGAACTTTCATCAGGCGAGTTTCATGTTCCTCAAGAGTTGGTGCAAACACAATGAGATCGTCAATGAAAACCAGGACTTCTTTTAGATTTAATTCTCCCATGCATTTTTCCTTCAGCCGTTGGAATGTGCTTGGTGCATTGGTAATCCCCTGTGGCATCCGATTAAATTCCCAAAATCCTAATGGGCAGACAAAGGCAGTCTTTGCTTTATCCTTCTCCTCCATTTCAATTTGGTAGTAACCCGACTTGAGGTCTAGCACCGTGAACCACTTGGATCCCGCAAGTGCGGAGAAGGCGTCTTCCAGTTTGGGTAGAGCATAAGCATCTTTGATTGTTTGCAGGTTGAGTTTGCGGTAATCGATACAAAGACGTACACTGCCGTTCTTCTTGCGTGCAACCACAATTGGGGAGGCGAATGGTGAGTCTGATTCTCTGATAACTCCGGAGTCAAGAAGTTCCTGCAAGTGTTTCCTTACAGCATCAAGATCTTGAGGATGAATTGGTCGTGGTCTTTGCTTGAAAGGGGTTGGATCAGACAATTTGATTTGGTGTTTAACTTTGTCGGTCCTGCCGAAATCCAGATCGTGTTTGGCGAATACTTCAGGAATAGTATTGAGCTTTTGAACAATGTGTTCTTTCCAGTCTGGAGTTAAAGGGGAATCTCCAAAGTTGTATTGTGGTTGAGATGGAGATAATGATTCTGTGGACTGGTCTGTATACTGGATGTGTTGCTCTTTGGAAATGACTTCCTGAAAGGCGCTGATTTCTGCAATAATAGCTCGAGCTGGTATGTGGATTTCATGGTCAGACTCATTACTGACTACAACAGGCAGAAAACATGGCCGACGTTGAGGTAAGTCCACAAGGCAGGTTTTTACCATGAGTCCACCAGGCAGAGAACTGGAGGTGGGGTGTTCCAGAATAACTGCTTTCTCACCTTGGAATAGCCTTGTGACCAGGCACCCCTCAAGGACAGCGGTTTGGCCTGCAGTAATGGTATGTGGTTGGTCTGACTTCAAGATTACAGGAGCGTACTGGTCATTCGAATTCTGCACATGGCGACACTGGAGGATGTTATAAACTGCAATATAACCGGAACCAGTTGGCAGGAATGACTGCTCAGAGCGGGTATCACAGTGTTTGCTGTACGCAACGTCAAGGGTGTTGGTACCGACAAGTATCATTGGGTATGATTGCTGGATGTCAGGCACGACAAGAGCAAGTGTGTCAACATTAATGGATGGACCAAGAAAATCAGCTGGGAACGTCATGTTAATCTCAATGTACCCCAGGTAAGGTACAGCTTGTCCATTAGCTCCTTCTACTTCCAACAGATCATTTAGTGGTTTGATGGGGTGATCTGAAAGATAAGTATTATAGAAGGAATAAGGAATGGTAGTAACCTGAGAACCAGAATCAAGAAGACAGTTGAAATGGTTGCCCTTGATTTGAATTTGACCTGTGCTTTTGGTCCCCACAAGCCCTTTTGGCAGCAATGGAAACTTGTTGTGGTTTCTGGGACTGTTAGTACACACAGCTCCTGTGTGTCCCACCGCAGAAGCTGTTTCTAGTTTAAAGATGAAGTATTTTTCGCATCCCATTCTTGCTGTTTTTTCCTTAATTGTTTCTTTTTTTGTTCAACAAGACTGGGGTTTGCTCTGTTGTTACTGGTGGAAGAAACGTGGCCATCTTCTCCACAGTTAAAACAATACCATGGCTTGGGTTTGGTATTTGACTGAGGTGAAGAGTGATTGGGCTTGTTTTGTCGTGTTTTAAACTTTGACTCTGTTGAACTTTTTTGGGACAAGAGTTGGGACATTTGCTGTTGGAGGGTTTGGAGTTGTTTTTTCATTTCTTTTAGCTCTTCATTGGCTATAGAGTGCCCACAAGAACAAGTGCTTTGGGATTGGATGTTGGCTTTTTGTTTTGATGAACCAATGTATTTTTTCATAAGTGATTCCTTGGTAATTTGTCTGTCTTCTTCTGTCCGCAATGACAACAACAAGTCAGAGAAAGGTGGTGGGTTGTTCTTTTGCTGTTCTAATTGTAATTTGGATAGTATAGTGTTATCCCAACACCCACGACAAAACTGCTTCAGCAGATGTTTATCTGTGTCAGCAGCTGCAAGTCCTCCTTGCTTTACAACAGTGCTGAGGGTTAGCTGCAGTCTTTGGAGATAAGCGGATGGTCGTTCACCTGGATTTTGAAGAATATTTAAGTATTGAGCATACAATTCTTCACCATCTTGAACTGTTCCAAAAGCGGAGTCAAGTACACTAAGTATGACTGAAGGCAATGTGTTGGGACTTAGACCTTTAACCAAATCAGCAGCAGGTGACAACAGGCTCTCTATAATACGTCTGGTGACGTGTAGAGCTGACAAACTGGGGTCGGCAAGCAGTAGATCAATTTGGGAACGCCATGATTCAAAATCTGATTCACTACTTGGCTTAGGAACCCTTCCTGAAAAAGCACGGAGACGTAGTGAAGTTGTGGCGCTAATGTCTGGGTTTCGGACCACATGTTCAACAACAACCCTTTGTATTTGTGGTGGGTTGAGATCATGTGCTGTGAGTGATACTCTTGGAGCTGGTCCAGTCTGGCTTTGCCGAGGTCGTGCCCCCTGCTGGTCAGTAGAAACCTGTCTGGCAGGAGGTGAAGACAATTGCTGCTGCTCTAGTTCCCTTTCTTCTTCTTCTACTCCATTGTCCTCATTTACTCCATGTTCCTCATCATATTCCTGTTCACTTTTTCCATCATCACCTGCTCCTGCTTCATGCAAATGTTGACCGATCTGCCTCATGACTGTCTTCAAGACATCCTCAAACCGGTGCCCGCTGCGATCAGCAATATGCTTGAGCTCCTTGAGGTAGTTGGGAGGGGGGCTGCTGCTGTCCTCTGTGGCGGCGTACTCACAGGCCAAAGCTGTGACGCGGAACACAAGGTCGGCAACAGTTTTAGAACAGTAAGTGTATGGCAGAAACGGCTCTAGAGTTGTAAAAGCAGTGGTATCTACAAACTCAGCGATCAGGTTTTTAAAGAAAGTACTCGCAGGATCATTTACGTAAAAATGACGTTTAAGACTACCAAAAGAACGCAAGTAATCAAGAATTTTGTTATCAGCTTTTGTGTTAGACACACCGGAGATCATCACAGACTGTGATATATTTATGCCGGAAAGTGCAACGGAATCCATTTTTGATTTTCAGCAAAAACAATGTAATTAAGAAAAGAAAATTTGTATTTATAACCCCAAAACATTCACACACAAAGGCTCCTGGCTGGCTCGCCACTTGTAACGCGGTAAAGGACCAGAGCGCCTGACTGCAGCTGCATAGACAATGAGCTATCAGAAGTAGCTTCGACTATGGAGCCTGAGTGTGTGAATAAAACACAGGAAACAAAAATAGAGCTCAAAAATATATATATTATGTTTGTTATGGGAATTATATAGACAGATGTACAAAAAAGATAAAAAAAATATATGCATATATATCACAAACGATAATGATGTTGACAATACAAAACAACTTATTAAATTCCAAAAGGAGGTGGGATGAGGTATAGTCCGGTATGAGATCAGTTTAGGTTCATTGACCTGTGATAGGTCATGTGGAAACAGTTCGATTTAATCCATAGGATTACAAGTCCTACCGCAACGTAGCGGTGGTTGGGTGGCTCGCCATCCCGCGCTGATCAGGGATGATCGCGGGGAAAAAAAAACCTGACCGTTGAGTCGCTTGTGAGGTGGTGTAAAGATGAATGAATCGGCCGGGTTATTGCACGCTGTCAACTAGTATGTAGTGTAAAAGTTGTCAATATCTGACAAGTACGCCAACCACAGGGACAACAGCAGCCAGAGGAGCAGGGAACATGCAGCTGATTGACCCGGAACTTATACAGAGTTCATTCCCGCCACAATAAAGGGACTGGCGGAAGTGGGGTCAGAAGTTACCGTGGTTACATGTGGTTTGCAGTGTTTTGTGTTGTTTCACTTTAAATTTGTTTAAAAGGAAAAAGCTGAAAATTTAAATAGTTAAAAGTTGAAATGTGAATAGTTGGTTTTTGTATTTTATAATTTATTTATTACATTTTATGTGGAGTGAATAAATAAAAGTAGATTTACAGTGGCCCCTAGAGACAAAGTACGTACAAACTCCAAAACACGTACAAACTCCAAAACACGTAAAAACTCCATAGCACGTACAAACTCCGAAGCACGTACAGATCCCGAAGCACGTACAAACCCTGAAGCACGTACAAACTCCAAAACACGTAAAAACTCCAAAACACGTAAAAACTCCAAAACATGTGTAACCCTCTCAAGGTTATCCACTGCTGTTCAAGCCAGTGTTTTAATGTTTAATGTATGCAGTACTAATTCTATCCAACAGAGGGCAGTGATGGCGCTATAGTTGTCCTGCACTGCGTTATGCAGCAAGAAGAAGAGCTGCAGCGGAGCAGATAGCCAGCAAGCTAGAAGAAGAATGCACCGAGCGCATGGAGTACCGAAGAGAATAAGAACTGTTTTTCTAAGCGTTAAGGTTTTTATAGTTACAGACTATTAGGATTTGCTTACCACGCATCCTTTTTCCAGTTGTTTTTTTACTTTGTTGGGACATAGTGCGAGAGACAGTTGCTGGATACTCGATCGGCGATTGGAAGGCGAATCCAGTGGGGCTTTTCCCAGAGACGTATCGCTCCACCCCGAAGGACGGCGAACGAGGATTTTACTCATCTTTGCAGATAAGCACTGGGCTTATTCACACACACACACTACCCGGGTAGATTGACAAAGTTTTTTCTCAGAGCTCTGAATTTATTTTATTATTATTTTTTACTTCAACACCATATTTTACTTTTTTTCCTTTCCACACCAAACCAGAGTGGTTGGTGGAGGTAGAACTGTGATAAGAGGCATAAATGGACTAATACTAATATGGAACCTGAATTGACTGACTGAAGGGGGGATTATATTGGGTTTTGTCTCAGAAGTGTTGTTAACATTCTGCATATTATTGAAGTTGCTGATGAGACTGTTATGTGTTGTGTTGTAATAAATGCCATAGAGTGTTCTCTATAAGACAGCATAAGGAAGTGTTCTAGTTTTCTTGTTCCTCTTCTCCTCATTGAAAGTACCTAGAATATCCATGTCCCTAAGTTAATCAATTAAGGGACCGATTACAAAAGTTGGCGAGCCAGCCAGGAGGAGTAGATGGAAATTTAGTTTGAAAACACTTCCATTTAGCTGATTTTTGTAAGTCTTTGTTTAAAATTTCACAGCTGTTGATTATTAAGTGTTACCGTTTTTCACAATGTATGCAGAACAGGAATATGGTACTGATATGAAGAAGTGCGTATACATTGAAGGAATTACAGCAACAACTACTGATGATCAAATTACAGAATTTTGTATGCAATTTGGCTGTGTTGACAAAGTTCTTAGAGTAAGACAGGCAGGGCAAGGTACAGGTGTTAAAGCCCTGGTGGAGTTTGAATCTGAAGAAACTGTCATAAAGTTGGCTTCCACCCTCCCTCTGTACCTTCCCAGCGTTTCAAACCCAGACATTATGTGGCGTGTAGATGGTGCCTGTAAAACTGCTCAGTCTTCAAAGACAATGTCACCCACACTTTTCTCACACCAACAAAGTGACAGTTCAGGCTCAGAAAATGAACCAGATTCTGATAATAGTTGGACACCCCTGCTACGTAGACAGACTGCAAAGAATAAAGAGATTGAAGAGGTTGTAGCCGAAACCACTTCTAAAGTAAAAGGACAGAGAACGGTCTCCAAGCCAACTCACCCTGTCTCTCAACTAACATTAGACAGTGATGTGTACAACCCTCCTGAAGTCCAAAAGATAATCGTGGAGCATGTCATCAAAAGCGATGCCCCTCCCACTCCAAGTCAGGGCTCCAAAGGTCTTCGCCCATTTTCAGGAAGAGTTCATAAACCCCAAAATGAAGTCGATTTTGAGATGTGGTCACTTCATGTGGAACTCATGATTCAAGATAATCTCCCACTTGATGTACAATGCCGTAAGATCCTTGAGAGCTTACTCCCCCCAGCTTCTGACTTGGTGAGGCAGCTTGGCCCACATGCGGCTCCTCGTGAATATGTCAAGCTTCTTGGCTCAGCTTATGGCTTAGTTGAGGATGGGGAGGAAATTTTCGCAAGGTTTCTGAATACCCACCAGAACACAGGGGAAAAGGCATCTGAGTATCTTCAGCGGTTGCAGGTGTTGCTCACCACAGCTGCACAGAGGGGTGGTGTGAGGAGTTCAGAGACTGGGAAACACTTGCTGAGACAGTTTCGCCGCGGCTGCTGGGATCAGTCCCTCATCTTAGCATTGCAGTCTGAACTGAATTCAGATACAGCTCCTGACTTTTCTGATTTTCTTCTACAGTTACGGACTGAAGAAGATAGAAGGGCTGCAAAATTTGATCGAATGAACCGTCATTTTGGGGGTGTAAAAGCTAAATCATCTGTCCACATGCAGCTGGTCCCAGACATGTCTTCCACGCATGATGTGAATACCAGTGTACTTCAGACGTACATCACAGAAACAGAGGATTTGAGGAAGCAGGTAACTGAGTTAAAAATGCAACTTAACAAAAAGAAAGAGCAAAGGAAACAAAAACACGCTGAAAAGAGAAGTCCCACCCTAAATGCCTCCGCTAGTATAACTCCAGTTACAGTACAAGCCCAACAAATGGCACCTAAACCCAGACCAAAACCTTGGTTCTGTTTCAAGTGTGGTAATGATGGACATATAGCCAGAGAGTGTGAAGGTCCTCCAAATAAGATCTTGGTTGATCAGAAATACAAGGAGTTGAGGGAGAGGCAAAGAGAGTGGGAAGCCAAATATGGTCATTTAAACTGGACCGGGTCGCAGTGGAGGGACTGACTGCACCCAAGAATGAACCAGGATGTCCCATAAGATTTCAGGACAAAGAAAAAGTCACATGTGAAACCCATTCCCAAGCCCAATTACTCTGTGACTGTCTTCCGAAAAGGCTTATTGGCCCAAAGTGTACTGCAGCACCTCCATTGAAGGGAGTCAGTGTAACAGTCTACTTGATTCAGGTTCCCAAGTAACCACAGTATCAAAGTCCTTTTATGACAGGAACCTTTCCAGTCAGAAAATCTTTCCCATCCAGGATCTGCTGGACATTGAAGGTGCTGGTGGTCAGGAAGTGCCTTATCTGGGATACATATCCACAACCATCCATTTCCCTGAAAGTGTCATGGGGAAATCAGCTGAGGTTGACACGCTTATTCTTGTAGTTCCTGATCACAGGACAAACATGGAAGTGCCCTTGCTGATAGGGACTAATACCCTGGATATTTTGTATGAAACAGTTGGCTTAGGAAAAGCTCAGCCAAATCATGTCTTACAGGAAAAAAACATCCATCACTCTCCACTAGTGAAGCATCTCTATCACAGGTTCAAAACCCATCAAGACAATGGCAGAGTGGGGAAAGTGAAGCTGCAGAGCAAAAAGTGCATTACTGTTCCTGCAGGAAAAAAAATGGCCTTGAATGGATATGCAAGGAGGGTCACAACAACATCTGACACAACCCTGATGGTTGAGCCTCTAGAGTCAACCTTGCCTGGTGGGCTCTTGTTTTGCAGTTTTGTAATGACACGGCCTTTATGTTCATCATTTAAGGTCCCGGTTCTAGTTAAAAATGACACAGCACATGATATTAAAATACCTGCTGGCCAGGTTATTGCAGAACTCATCCTCCCAAAAGCTGTGTCATCCTTGACTGAAAGAACTGTCAAAACTCTGTCAGGTGACCAATATCCGTCGGTTCCAACTACAGCTGCATGCAACTCTGTATCTGTCTCTGACACAGGAACACTTACCTTTGACTTTGCTGAGTCAAGCTTGTCTGAGGAGTGGAAAGAGAGAATAACAAAGAAATTAAACTCAGTTTCTGAAGTTTTTGCTCTTCATGATCTCGACTATGGCCACACTTCTCAGATTAAGCACAGAATTCGACTTTCAGACCCATCTCCATTTAAACAAAGGCCCAGACCCATCCATCCTTCCGACTACGAGGCAGTCAGACTACATTTAAAAGAGCTTCAAGATGCGAACATCATACGTGAGTCAGAGAGCCCCTACGCCTCTCCCATTGTTGTGGTCAAGAAAAGAAATGGCAATATCAGACTATGCGTAGATTATCGCAAACTGAACAGTAAGACCATCAAAGACGCCTACGCTTTGCCCAACATTGAGGAATCTTTCTCAGCTTTGACTGGGTCCAAGTGGTTCTCCATCCTGGATCTGAAATCCGGCTATTATCAAGTGGAAGTCGAGGAAGAAGACAAATGTAAGACTGCTTTCGTGACACCCATGGGATTCTGGGAGTTTAACAGAATGCCCCAAGGAGTGACAAATGCTCCCAGTACCTTTCAGAGAGTCATGGAAAAGTGTATGGGCAGCATGAATTTGAGTGAAGTCTTGGTTTTTCTTGATGATGTCATTGTTTTCTCTGCGACACTTGAGGAGCATGAGGAACGACTGCTGAAGGTCCTCCACAGGATGAAAGAATTTGGTTTAAAGTTGTCGCCAGAGAAATGCCAGTTCTTCAGGACATCTGTCCAATATCTCGGCCATGTTGTATCCTCTGAAGGGGTCAAAACAGATCCAGCAAAAATAGCTGCCCTCACTACCTGGCCAAGACCAGCTAACATCAAGGAGCTCAAGTCTTTCCTTGGGTTCGCTGGATATTATAGGAGGTTTATAAAAGACTATTCCAAGATCGCAAGATCCCTTAATGACTTAACAGCTGGTTACCTCCCACCAAAGAGAAAATCCAGTCTGTCTGGCCGAACCCTTAAGGTTTCTACAAGTGTGGATCTCAAAAAGCCATTTAATGGCAATTGGACCCCAGCCTGTGAAGATGCTTTTAAGACATTGATTCACAAGCTCACAACAGCCCCTGTACTTGGGTTTGCCGATCCTAAGAAACATTACATTGTGCATACTGATGCGAGCACCCATGGACTCGGTGCAGCCTTATATCAAGAACAGGAGAGCAAGTTAAGGGTCATTGCCTATGCCAGTAGGGGCCTCTCCAGGTCCGAGCAAAGGTACCCTGCACACAAGCTTGAGTTCTTGTCTCTGAAGTGGGCTGTCACCGAGAAGTTTTTTGACTATCTCTATGGAGCAAAATTTACAGTGGTGACAGACAATAATCCACTGACATATGTCTTAACGTCTGCGAAGTTGGACGCAGTAGGGCATCGTTGGTTGGCAGCTCTTTCCAGTTTTGATTTTGACATCCAGTATAGAGCTGGGAAGAACAACCAAGATGCTGACGGGCTTTCCAGACGTCCGCATCCACATGACTGTGATGCCTCTGATCAGAGTTCTACTGATGAGGAAAATCGTATTGAAAGCTTTATTGCACAGCTCTTACGCCGCAACAAAGGGCTCGATTTTCCAACTGAGGCAGTAAAGGCAGTATGCGACAGACATCAGTGTTCTTCAACTCTCGAGGAGGAGGCAGCGGTGCCAACGCCTGCACGAGTAGAATGTTTGGCTATTGGAACCTCTGCAATACCAGCAGATTTCTGTCAAACTGATGTAGCTGGGTCGTGCCCCCTGCCGCAAATGTCTCTTCCCGATTGGGCACGTGAGCAGAAATCAGATCCAGTCATCAGCAGAGTAATGACTCTTGTACTTGCCGGAAAACGTCTCTCCTACAAGGCAAGAAGGCACGAAGACAGAGAAGTTCAGTTAATGTCAAGAGTAATCGATCAGTTAGTTGTAATGGATGAGGTCTTATACCGAAAACGCATCATTCAAGGGGAACCCATGTATCAGCTTGTTCTTCCGCAAAGTTACAGAGAAGTTGCCCTTGACCAGCTCCACAATGCTGTGGGCCATCTGGGTGTTGATAGGACTCTGGACTTAGTCCGAGCTCGGTTCTATTGGCCCCGCATGACCATCGATGTAAATGACAAGGTCAGGACATGTGAAAGGTGTCTCAGAAGAAAAGCACAAGTTGAAAGGAGTGCTCCTTTGGTGAACATAAAAACTAATCGTCCCTTGCAGTTGGTCTGTATGGACTACCTTACATTGGAACCAGATGAGAGAGGGACTAAAAACATCTTGGTCATAACAGACCATTTCACTAAATACGCAGTTGCAGTTCCGACTCCTGATCAAAAAGCAAAGACTGTGGCAAAGGCCTTGTGGAGCAATTTTTTAATCCATTATGGATTTCCTGAGAGGTTGCACAGCGACCAGGGTCGTGATTTTGAGTCCGCCTTGATCAAAGATCTTTGCTCGCTGCTTGGGATAAAAAAGACGAGGACCACGCCCTACCATCCCCGCGGCAATCCTGTCGAGCGGTTCAATAGAACCCTTCTTCAAATGCTAGGGACGCTGGAGGAAGAAGATAAAGTTCGGTGGAGAGATTTTGTGCAGCCTTTAGTACACGCGTACAACTGTACAAAGAACGATACCACAGGTTTCACTCCCTACCAGTTGATGTTTGGCAGACAACCGAGGCTCCCAATCGACATAGCATTTGGCCTGTGCCCTGAAAGATCCAGCAGCCTCTCTCACTCTGAATATATCAAAAAGTTGAGAGAGAGTCTCGCAGAAAGCTACCAGTTAGCCATTGAGCACAGTCAAAAGAGTGCTTTCCGGAACAAACAGAGGTTTGACAGTAAAGTGCGGGAATCCACCCTTGCCAAGGGAGATAGAGTCCTTTTAAGGAATGTTGCCATCAGGGGAAAGCACAAAATCGCTGATCGGTGGAGCCGAACCGTGTTCACTGTGATCAGACAGATTCAGGACTCGCCTGTTTTTGTGGTGGTGCCTGAAGGAACAGATGTGCCTGAAAGAGTGCTACACAGGGATCTGCTCTTACCTTGTGGGTTTCTCCCGCCCACTGTGGAAGAGACAGCACCCAAAGTAACAGTGTCACGGTCTAAACCTGCAAACTCACCACCAGTTGAAACATTTGAGACTGATTCTTCAGAAACCAGCAATGAGGAGAGCACTGAAGATGAAGTTGAGTATTACTCTCTTCATTCTCTACCTTGTAATGAGCCTAATGGATTGCAAGATGGACTCCAAGAAGCCGACCAGATTGCAGTCACAGACAGACTGGCTGGAGTAAAAGTCCACGAAAAGTTAGCTACAGAAGGCATTTTGGGACAGATTGATCAACTTCACACTGTTGAATCTGAGTTGAGTCCAGAGATCTCTACTCTAAATCCAGATGCTTACGAATTCCAGCCAGTGACAACCCAGAACGGAGACGATGAAAAGGATCAGGTTCAGGGGTCACCGCTGCATGAGATCAGTTCGGCTGAAGACAGCCAATCTAAAGATCTCTCACGCAGTTTGGGTGATAGTCGTACCTTGATTACAGAAGTGAGCAACAAAATGAAAGTTGTGGAGGAAGAAAGAAAAGGAGAACCAAATCTCTCTAAAGATGTCCCTAATCTTGAAGAGGATGTGGGACTAAGGAGGTCATCAAGGGAGAGATCAGCTCCAAAGAAGCTAACTTATCCAACGTTGGGAAATCCTTTGGTGACAGTCATGCACTCCATTCTCTCTGGGTTAGACCAAGCTTTCACCCAAGCTTTCACCCTCGACAGTGTACCTAGCGTAGATCAACTAATGCCCGGGACTGCTGAAACCGTGTAAAGTTCCACATGCAAGGATGCATGCGGCTTAAGGGGGGGAGAATGTAACCCTCTCAAGGTTATCCACTGCTGTTCAAGCCAGTGTTTTAATGTTTAATGTATGCAGTACTAATTCTATCCAACAGAGGGCAGTGATGGCGCTATAGTTGTCCTGCACTGCGTTATGCAGCAAGAAGAAGAGCTGCAGCGGAGCAGATAGCCAGCAAGCTAGAAGAAGAATGCACCGAGCGCATGGAGTACCGAAGAGAATAAGAACTGTTTTTCTAAGCGTTAAGGTTTTTATAGTTACAGACTATTAGGATTTGCTTACCACGCATCCTTTTTCCAGTTGTTTTTTTACTTTGTTGGGACATAGTGCGAGAGACAGTTGCTGGATACTCGATCGGCGATTGGAAGGCGAATCCAGTGGGGCTTTTCCCAGAGACGTATCGCTCCACCCCGAAGGACGGCGAACGAGGATTTTACTCATCTTTGCAGATAAGCACTGGGCTTATTCACACACACACACTACCCGGGTAGATTGACAAAGTTTTTTCTCAGAGCTCTGAATTTATTTTATTATTATTTTTTACTTCAACACCATATTTTACTTTTTTTCCTTTCCACACCAAACCAGAGTGGTTGGTGGAGGTAGAACTGTGATAAGAGACATAAATGGACTAATACTAATATGGAACCTGAATTGACTGACTGAAGGGGGGATTATATTGGGTTTTGTCTCAGAAGTGTTGTTAACATTCTGCATATTATTGAAGTTGCTGATGAGACTGTTATGTGTTGTGTTGTAATAAATGCCATAGAGTGTTCTCTATAAGACAGCATAAGGAAGTGTTCTAGTTTTCTTGTTCCTCTTCTCCTCATTGAAAGTACCTAGAATATCCATGTCCCTAAGTTAATCAATTAAGGGACCGATTACACATGTAAAAACTCCATAGCACGTACAAACTCCGAAGCACGTACAAACCTTGAAGCACGTACAAACTCCAAAACACGTAAAAACTCCATAGCACGTACAAACTCCGAAGCACGTACAAACTCCGAAGCACGTACAAACTCCAAAATTCAATTCAATTCAGTTCAATTCAATTTTATTTATATAGAATAGAATAGAATAGAATAGAATAGAATAATCCTTTAATTGTCCCACAAGGGGAAATTTGGTTGTATCAGCAGCAAAAACACACATATACAAACAGAACAGGACACAGAACAGAAGCACAATTTTTACATATTTACATCATGGACAATAGCTACCAGAGCAGAGTACTGTACAGTTATTTAAATTAGCGTACACATAGTGTGAAAACGGAGCAGGATACTGAAAGATGTTTAAATAGTTAAGAATATTTAGAATAATTAGAAAAGTGCAGATTGTTTATTGTACCTGTGCATTAAAAAGTAGACATGTAACTTCCAATAAGTTAGTGTATATATAAGCTGAGAAAAGTAATGTGCAAGTTATAACAGTAGAAGTTGTTACAGCGCTGATGTTGACATCTGTGTTTGTTGGGAGCAGTTCTGATTGTACAGTCTGACAGCTGCAGGGAGGAAGGACCGGCGGAAACGCTCCTTCATGCATCTAGGATGCAGCAGTCTGTCACTGAAGCAGCTCTGCAGTTCAGCAACATTTACATGCATGGGGTGGGAGACTCTGTCCATCAGAGATGTTATTTTGGCCAGAGTCCTTCTGTCTCCCACCACCTGCACTGGGTCCAGGGTGCATCCCAGAACAGAGCTGGCCTTCCTGATGAGTTTATCCAACCTCTTCCTCTCAGCTGCCGATAAACCGCTGCTCCAACATACCACACTGTAAAAAATGACAGATGCCACCACAGAGTCATAGAAGGTCTTTAAAAGCGCTCCCTGTACTCCAAATGACCTTAGCCGCCTCAGCAGGTAGAGTCTGCTCTGACCCTTCCTGTAAAGAGCATCAGTGTTATGGCTCCAGTCCAGTTTATTATTCAGGTGAACACCCAGGTACCTATACGAGTCCACTATCTCAATGTCCACTCCCTGGATGTTCACCGGTGTCAGTGTGGTGGGTCTGCGTCTCCGGAAGTCCACCACCAACTCCTTGGTTTTTCCGGCGTTGATCAGCAGGTGGTTCTGCTGACACCAGTCCACAAAGTCCAGAGTCCACTGTCTGTACTCTGAGTCATTATACACCTGTGATGAGGCCGACTATGGCAGAGTCGTCAGAGAACTTCTGTAGGTGGCAGCGTGGGGAGTTGATGGAGAAGTCTGCAGTGTAGAGGGTGAAGAGGAACGGTGCCAGCACAGTTCCCTGTGGGGCCCCCGTACTGCAGACCAGCGTGTCAGAGACACAGCCCTGTGACCTCACATACTGTGGACGTTCTGTGAGGTAGTCCAGTATCCACTGGGACATGTGGTGGTCCACTCCCGATAGCTCCAGCTTGTCCCTCAGAAGTCGTGGCTGGATGGTGTTGAAAGCACTGGAGAAATCAAAGAACATGATCCTCACAGTGCTTCCAGGCTTCTCCAGGTGAGTCAGAGCTCGGTGCAGGAGGTAGATGATGGCGTCCTCCACCCCAATGCCAGGCTGGTAAGCAAACTGCAGCGGATCCAATGAAGACCTCACCAGGGGGCGCAGATGGTTTAGAACCAACCTCTCGAGGGTCTTCATCAGATGCGATGTCAGGGCTACCGGCCTGTAGCTGCTGAGGTCCTTGTGATGGGAGGTCTTTGGTACCGGTACCACACAGGAGGTCTTCCACAGCTGTGGTACTTTCCCCAGTGACAGGCTCAGGTTGAACAGATATCCTAGGATGCCACACAGTTCATCTGCGCAGCACCTCAGGAGTCTGGAGCTGACGCCATCTGGACCTGCAGCCTTACGCAACTTGATCTTGCGAAGCTCGTTCCTGACTTGAAGTGCTGAGATGGAGAGAGGGGGTTTTGGGGGAGGGGTGTGTATGTTGGAGTCCACAGAAGCCGGGGGTGGGTGTAATGACTGGGAGCTAGGAGGTGTGAAGCTGAGAGGTGTGAAGTCCTGAGATGAAGGACAGGCAGTCCCTGAAGATGAAGGAGATTGCAGCAGGGGGGACGATGCTGTGGGAGGGGTGGGTGGTTGATCAAACCTATTAAAATATTTATTTAGGTCATTCACCCACCCCAAGTCTCCTGCAGCCTGGGGGGTTGGTTTTTGTCCTGAGATTGTCTTCAGGCTGTTCCAAACCCCTCTGATGTTGTCTTGTTGCAGCTGCTCTTCCATCTTCCTCCTGTAGTTTTCCTTTCCTTGCCTTATCTTCCATTTCAGCTTCTTCTGAACAACTCTCAGCTCCTGTTTGTCTCCAGATCTAAAGACTCTCTTCTTCTCCTTGAGGAGAGCCTTAATTTCAGGATTTATCCATGGCTTGTTGTTAGAAAAACACCGTACCTTTTTGATGGGTACGGTGTTGTCCACACAGAAGTTCATGTAATCCGTAATGCAGTCTGTGATGCTGTTGAGGTCATCCTCCAGGGGGCTGCAGAGGTTGTCCCACACAGTAGAACGGAAACAGTCCCTCAGGGCCTCTTCAGTCTCTGCCGACCATTTCCTTACTGTGCGTTTCACTACTGGTTCTCTGTGTACTAGAGGTTTATACACAGGCTGGAGATGAACCAGATTGTGATCTGAGCCCCCCAGGGGAGGGAGAGGTGATGAGCTGTATGCCTCCTTGGTGTTGGCATACAATAAGTCCAATGTTTTATTGTCTCTGGTGTGGCAGGTAACATACTGGGTGAAGGTGGGGAGAGTGGAGGACAGGGAGATGTGATTAAAGTCCCCAGAGATCAGGAAAAGGGCCTGAGGGTGCTGTGTTTGGAGTCTGCTTGTTACGGTGTGCAGGACCTCACAGGCTGCTGCAGCGCTAGCAGAGGGCGGGACATACACAGCTATCATAATCACGTGTGTAAACTCTCGCGGTAGATAGTACGGTCTCATGCTAACCGCTAGCAGCTCAATGTCCTTACAGCATAGCGTCTCTTTGATAGATAAATGCCCAGAGTTACACCATCTATCGTTCACAAACACAGCCAGACCCCCTCCTCTCTTCTTACCACTCTCCGTTGTTCTGTCGGCCCGTATCAGATGAAAACCATCCATGTTTACGTGTGAGTCCGGAGTTAGCGCAGTTAGCCACGACTCTGTGAAGCACATCAGGCTGCACTCCCTGTAGCTCCTCTGATGTCGGGTAAGGGCTGCCAGTTCGTCTACTTTTTTGGGGAGAGATCTCACATTCCCCATAATAATAGATGGAATCGCTGGTCGGTACCTCCTAACTTTACTGCGACGCCCGATCCCGGCCCGAGTACCGCGTCTCTTCCTCCTCACTTCGCGGGGGATGTTAGCTTGCTCGGCGGTAGGCATGGCAGCGGAGGCTCCGAGGGCTAACAGCTGATCCCTGCTGTAAACAATGGGAGGTCGGACCTCCACGCGCTCTCCGGACAAAGACGCCGTAAAAAATGTGATAAAGAACACCATTGTCCATAGAATTCTGAGCTCCATTGTGGGGGACAGCACTCCACAATAGAAAAACAAAAACAAAAAACACAAAAACAACAGAGAAACATATATTAAAGAGAAAAAGGGACTCGGTCAGGTCGGAGCTGCTGATACTGGCTGCCAGCTCGGAGCGGCGCCGGAAGTTTTTATAGTATATATAGCGCCAAATCACAACAAAAGTCGCCTCAAGGCGCTTTATATTGTACAGTAGATAGCACAATATTAAGTACAGAGAAAAACCCAACAATCATATCATATGACCCCCTATGAGCAAGCACTTTGGCGACAGTGGGAAGGAAAAACTCCCTTTTAACAGGAAGAAACCTCCGGCAGAACCAGGCTCAGGGAGGGGCGGCCATCTGCTGCGACCGGTTGGGGTGAAAGAAGGAAAACAGGATAAAGACATGCTGTGGAAGAGAGACAGAGATTAATAACAGATATGATTCGATGCAGAGAGGTCTATTAACACATAGTGAGTGAGAAGGTGACTGGAAAGGAAAAACTCGATGCATCATGGGAATCCCCGGCAGCCTACGTCTATTGCAGCATAACTAAGGGAGGATTCAGGGTCACCTGGTCCAGCCCTAACTATATGCTTTAGCAAAAAGGAAAGTTTTAAGCCTAATCTTGAAAGCAGAGATAGTGTCTGTCTCCCGAATCCAAACTGGAAGCTGGTTCCACAGAAGAGGGGCCTGAAAACTGAAGGCTCTCCCTCCCATTCTACTTTTAAATACCCTAGGGACAACAAGTAGGCCTGCAGAGCGAGAGCGAAGTGCTCTAATAGGGTGATATGGTACTACAAGGTCATTAAGGTAAGATGGGGCCTGATTATTTAAGACCTTGTAAGTGAGGAGCAGGATTTTGAATTCAATTCTGGATTTAACAGGAAGCCAATGAAGGGAAGCCAAAACAGGAGAAATATGCTCTCTCTTCCTAGTCCCTGTCAGTACTCTTGCTGCAGCATTTTGGATTAGCTGAAGACTTTTCAGCGAGTTTTTAGGACATCCTGATAATAAAGAATTACAGTAGTCCAGCCTGGAAGTAATGAAGGCATGAACTAGTTTTTCAGCATCACTCTGAGACAGGATATTTCTAATTTTAGAGATGTTGCGCAAATGGAAGAAAGCAGTCTTACATATTTGTTTAATATGTGCCTTGAAGGACATGTCCTGGTCAAAAATGACTCCAAGGTTCCTCACAGCATTACTGGAGGCCAAGGTAATGCCATCCAGAGTAAGAATCTGGTTAGATACCATATTTCTAAGATTTTCAGGGCCGAGTACAATAACCTCAGTTTTATCTGAATTAAGAAGCAGAAAGTTAGCGGCCATCCAGGTCTTTATGTCTTTAAGACATTCCTGCAGTTTAACTAATTGGTGTGTGTTACCTGGCTTCATGGATAGATAGAGCTGCGTATCATCTGCATAGCAGTGAAAATTTATGCTATGTCTTCTAATGATGCTGCCTAGGGGAAGCATGTATAATGTAAATAGAATTGGTCCTAGCACTGAACCCTGAGGAACACCATAATAGACCTTAGTGTGTGAAGAGGACTCTTCATTTACTTGAACAAATTGGAGTCTATTAGATAGATATGATACAAACCACTGCAGCGCAGTACCTGTAATACCTACAGTATGTTCCAATCGCTCTAATAGGATATTATGATCAACAGTATCGAACGCTGCACTAAGGTCTAGCAGGACAAGCACAGAGATGAGTCCACTGTCAGAGGCCATAAGAAGATCATTTGTAACCTTCACTAAAGCTGTTTCTGTGCTGTGATGAGCTCTGAAACCTGACTGAAACTCTTCAAATAAGCCATTCCTCTGCAGATGATCTGTTAGCTGTTTGACAACTACTCTTTCAAGGATTTTTGATATGAAAGGAAGGTTGGAGATTGGCCTATAATTAGCTAAGACAGCTGGGTCTAGAGATTGCTTTTTAAGTAAGGGTTTAACTACAGCCACCTTGAAGGCCTGTGGTACATAGCCAATTATTAGAGATAGGTTGATTATATTTAAGATTGAAGAATTAATTAATGGCAGGACTTCTTTAAGCAGTGTTGTAGGAATGGGGTCTAAAAGACACGTTGATGGTTTGGAGGAATTAATTATTGAAGTTAACTCAGAAAGATCGATTGGAGAAAAAGAGTCTAACTTAACATCAATGGTACTAAAAGTAGCTGTAGATAATATTACATCTGTGGGATGATTATTGGTAATTTTTTCTCTAATGATAAAAATTTTATTTCTGAAGAAGTTCATGAAGTCATTACTAGTTAACGTTAAAGGGATGGTTGGCTCAGTAGAGCTCTGACTTTTTGTCAGCCTGGCTACAGTGCTGAAGAGAAACCTGGGGTTGTTCTTATTTTCTTCAATCAGTGACGAATAGTAAGATGTTCTGGCTTTGCGGAGGGCTTTCTTATAAAGCAGCAAACTATTTCTCCAGGCTATATGATGATCCTCTAAATTTGTGACACGCCATTTCCTCTCCAGCTTACGAGTTATCTGCTTTAGGCTACGTGTTTGAGAATTATACCACGGAGTCAGGGACTTCGGATTTGAGGCCTTAGTTTTCACTGGAGCTACAGTATCTAGAGTCGTACGTAGTGAGGAGGTAAAATTATTAACAAGATAATCGACCTCTGTTGGAGTAGCGTTCAGATAGCTGCTCTGCTCTATGTTGGTACAGGGCATTGAAGATGATAACAGTGGGTGGATTATATTCTTAAACTTAGTTACAGCACTTTCAGAAAGACATCTACTTTGATAAAGTCTACTCTCCATTGCTGTGTAATCAATCATTGTAAATGTAAATGTTATCAGGAAATGATCAGACAGCAGAGGGTTTTCAGGAAACACTGTTAAATGTTCAGTTTCTATGCCATATGTTAAAACAAGATCTAGAGTGTGATTAAAGTGGTGGGTGGGTTCTTTTACATTTTGAGAGAAGCCAATTGAGTCTAATAACAGATTAAATGCAATGTTGAGGCTGTCATTTTTAGCATCTACATGGATGTTAAAATCACCCACAATAATTATTTTATCTGAGCTGAGCACTAAATCAGATAAAAAGTCTGAGAAATCAGAGAGAAACTCTGTGTAAGGCCCAGGTGGACGATAGATGATAACAAGTAAGCCTGGTTTCTGAGTTTTACAGCTGGGTTGGACAAGGCTAAGCATCAGGCTTTCAAATGAATTAAAAGTCTGTCTTGGTCTTTCGTTAATTAATAGACTGGTGTGAAAAATTGCTGCCACACCGCCCCCTCGGCCTGTGCTTCGAGGTTTCTGGTAGTTAGAATGACTCGGGGGTGTTGATTCATTTAAACTAACATAATCATCCTGCTGCAACCAGGTTTCTGTAAGGCAGAGTAAATCGATTTGTTGGTCAATTATTAAGTCATGTACTAACAGAGACTTGGAGGAGAGAGACCTAATATTTAATAATCCACATTTCACTGTTTTACTCTTTGGTTCAGATGTGGATACTGTATTGTTCTTTCTTTTTGATTTTTTATGTTTAAGTTTTTTATTGCTGGTTTTTGGTTTGTTTTTTGTCTTTTTGGGAGCTGACACAGTCTCAATGGAGATGGGTTTTTGGGGGGGTAGCAGGAGGAGAGAAGCTGCAGAGAGGCGTGTAAGACTGCAACTCTGCTTCCTGGTCCCAACTCTGGATAGTCATATTTTGGGGGGTTTAATAAATTGGTCCATATTTCTAGAAATGAGAGCTGCTCCATCCAAAGTGGGATGGATGCCGTCTCTCCTAACAAGACCAGGTTTCCTCCAGAAGGTTTGCCAATTATCTATGAAGCCCACATCGTTTCTGGGACACCACTCAGACAGCCAGCAATTTAAGGAGAACATGCGGCTAAACATGTCACTCCTGGTCTGATTGGGGAGGGGACCAGAGAAAACTACAGAGTCCGACATTGTTTTGGCAAAGTTACACACCGATTCAATATTGATTTTAGTGACCTCCGATTGGCGTAACCCGGTGTCATTACTGCCGACGTGAATTATGATCTTACTGTATTTACGTTTACCCTTAGCCAGCAGTTTTAAATTTCCTTCAATGTCGCCTGCTCTGGCCCCTGGAGGACAATTGACTATGGTTGCCGGTGTCTCTAGCTTCACATGTCTGAGA
Organism: Pelmatolapia mariae; assembly: GCF_036321145.2. NCBI lineage: Eukaryota > Metazoa > Chordata > Actinopteri > Cichliformes > Cichlidae > Pelmatolapia > Pelmatolapia mariae. The sequence continues at coordinate 35,303,087 of NC_086240.1, forward strand.
ACAGAATCACCAATTACCAGAGTTTGACCCCCGGCGGGTGTGTCGCCGAGTGGGGAAAAACGGTTAGACACATGAACAGGTTGGTGGTGTACCTGGGGCTTCTGTTTAAGACTATGCTTCCTCCTCACCGTCACCCAACCGCCCTCATTCCCCAGCTGCTTGGGGTCTGCCGGGGGAGAGCTAGCGGGGCCTACGCTATCGTCGGCTGCACCAGCTACAGGGGCCTGGCTAGCTACGGGTGAATGAAGGGTGCGAAGCCGAGTCTCCAATTCAGTAATCCTGGCCTCCAGAGCTGCAAATATGCTACATTTGTTACAGGTATCATTACTGCTAAAGGAGGCCGAGGAGTAACTAAACATCTGACACAATGAGCAGGAAAGTGCAACAGGGACAGGTGAAGTAGCCATGGTGCTAACGAGTCGGCTACGAGCTAAGCTAAGCTAGCGAAACAGTAAAGAGACAGTGAGTGAATACTTTGGCTATAAAACAAAACAAAACAAAACACGTAAAAACTCCAAAACACGTAAAAACTCAGAAGCACGTACAAACTCCAAAACACGCACAAAACACAACAGAAGCGCTCCAGAATGCTAGGCGCAGTGTTGAGCTTTTGTTACCTAGTGGCTACACAAGCCAGGAAGTACCAACGACCGGATTTGGTGTGTGGTAGTAACAGGTAAATGAAGATTTTTTTTAAATTATTTGAATATGAGTGCTTGTGTATAAATACACAAACAATACACATATGCTTTTAATTGTGTTATTTAAGTGATCTAGGTAGATAGATAACTCTTTATTGTCATTGCACAGTCATACATAGTACAATAGTACAATGAAATTGGAAAACTGTCCTACGTCGGCACTACATATAACAACACGACACGATACGAGACATCACAACGCAACACAAACAACACAACACAGTATAATAACTTAGTAATAAAAAAGAAGAATAAGTGTATTTGTATTGCACACTGTTATTATTGCACATTAATTATTATTGCACCTTGTTATAAATATAAATATTATTGTTACTGTTTTTACCGTTGTTACCTCCCCTCCCAAAAAGTCCAGGTAGGTAGCCAGTCAGGTCAGCTATTTGCATTGATTAGGGCTATTGCCCTGTTGTAAAAGCTGTCCTTGAGTCTATTTGTTCGGGACCTCAGCAGCCTGAACCTCCTGCCAGACGGCAGCAGCTTAAACACCCGGTGTCCTGGGTGTGTACCGTCCTGTAGGATGCTGCGTGCCCTCTTGAGACAGCGAGTGCTGTACAGGTCCTTCAGGGAGGGAAGAGGATGTCCAATGATTTTTTGGGCCATATTGATGACCCTCTGGAGTGCCTTTCTGTGTGCTGTGGTGCAGCTGGAGAACCACACACTGATGCAATATGTCAGCACACTTTCAATGGAGCAGCGGTAGAAGACGGTCAGTAGCTCCTTCTTCAGGTCCATTTTTCTGAGGATTCTCAGAAAGTGGAGACGCTGTTGGGCCTTCTTTAAAACCGCAGAGGTGTTAGAGCTCCATTGGAGGTCTGTGTCTATGTGCACACCCAGAAACTTGAAACTGGAGACCCTTTCCACGCACTCCTCGTTGATGCTGATAGGCTGCAGCTCAGACTTCCTCCTTCTGAAATCAACTACCAGTTCTTTTGTCTTGGTGGTATTGAGGTCCAGGTTGTTATCTCTAATTTTAAATCATGCTTTTTATTTGTTTGTTTTTTTAATGTCTCTGTAAAGCACTTTGAATCACCTTGTTGTTGAATTGTGCTATATAAATAAACTTGCCTTGCCTTGCCTTGCCTTACACAGCAATCTGACAGCCTCTGAACTTCAGCTCTGTACGCCGTCTCTTCTCCCCCAGAGATGAGCCCCACCACGGTGGCATCATCTGCAAACTTGATGACTGCGTTGTCTGGGTGGGTACTAACACAGTCATGTGTGTACAGAGTGTACAGTAGGGGACTCAGTACACAGCCTTGTGGAGAGCCGGTGTTAAGGCTGAGGGCTGAGGAAAGATGAGGCCCCACTCTAACTCTCTGTACACGGTCTGAGAGGAAGTCTCTGATCCAGCGGCAGGTGGTAGAAGGAAGTCCGATTTCCAGCAGTTTAACTATTAGTCTGTCCGGGAGTATCGTATTGAAAGCAGAGCTAAAGTCAACAAAGAGCAGCCTGGCGTAACGGCCCTGCCCTTCCAGGTGAGAGATGGTGGTGTGGAGCGTTGTAGCAATGGCATCTTCAGTTGATCTGTTAGCTCTGTATGCGAACTGGAGCGGGTCGAGTGTGGGTGGCAGGCAGGACATGATGTGACGTCGGACCAGTTTCTCCAAGCACTTCATTATAACAGGTGTTAGAGCAACTGGTCCGTAGTCGTTGAGGCTGCTAATGTTAGTACGCTTTGGCAGTGGGACAATTGTGGCTGACTTTAGGCACGGCGGGATGCAGGACTGGGACAGTGAAGTGTTGAAGATCTTAGTGAAGACCCCAGCCAGCTGGTCTGCACACTCTTTTAGGACCCTTGCGGTTACCCCATCTGGTCCGGCGGCCTTCCTGGGGTTCACTGCCCTCAGTGTGCGCCTCACCTCATATTCCTGCACTATGAGGCTTGGGCTGCTGCTGCTGTCCGATGTTTTTGCTGCTGCTGCCTCTGGTCCCTTCACCTCAAAGCGTGCGAAGAAGTGGTTCAGATCCTCCGCAAGCGCCGCGTTACCCTCAGTCAACGTGGTATTGCAAGGTTTGTAGTTGGTTAAGTGCTGAACTCCCTGCCATACCTGTCATGAGTTGTTGTTGCTGAAGTGGTCTTCGATCCTTCTCTTGTACTCTGCCTTGGCTTCTCTGATGCCTCTTTTCAACTCAGATCTGGCTGCACTGTAATGCATACCATCACCGGATCTAAAAGCGGCGTCACGTTGCTTCAGCAGGACCTGGACCTCTTTAGTCATCCAGGGTTTCTGGTTGGAATACACCCGGAGACGTTTGTCCACAGTGACACTGTTGACACAGAAGTTAATATATGAGAGCACTGATGTTGTGTGCTCTTCAAGGTCCTGATGTTCGAACACGCTCCAGTCCGTGTTTTCAAAACAGTCCTGCAGCTGATGTGATGCAGCTTCTGGCCAGGTTTTCACAGTTTTAGTGACTGGGGGGGCTCTTCTCCTAACGGGAGTGTATGCAGGGATCAGCAGCATGGACATGTGGTCTGACAAACCTAGATGTGGTAGAGGGGTTGCTCTGTAGCCTTTTTGGATGTTGCTGTAGACTTTATCCAGTGTGTTTTTCCCCTTCGTTGCACATTTAATATGCTGTTCAAATCTGGGGAATATTGACCTTAAATCAGCATGGTTGAAGTCCCCAGCTATAATGTGCACTGCGTTTGGATGGGAATTCTGCTGATTGCTTATTGTCTTGTGCAGCTCCTCCATGGCCGAGTTAGCATTAGCATCGGGTGGTACATACACGGCCGTTACCATGACAACAGTAAACTTGCGAGGTATGTAGACGGGTCTGCACTTCACAGTCAAATATTCCAAATCCGGGGAACAATGGCTGTCTACAGTCTTTGTGTTTTTGCACCAGCTGTCATTGGTGTAGATGCATAACCCCCCTCCTTTGTTCTTACCGGAGTGGCCGTTCCTGTCTTGACGGTGGACCGTGCAGGCTGCGTAATGCTCCTTGCACAGCGTAATCCCAAACTCAGAAGGTCCTGACGACTGTAGGTGGACTCTACTCAATGTATAATAATAAAAAACACACACATCCACACAGATACACGTAGAAAAAGTAAAAAACAAAACACCGAACGTGAGGAGCAGTGAGCCGCTGCGTCTGTGCGCGCCGCCATCTTACAATGTCGGTAGCTCTGTTTTGGAAGTTCAGTTAATGCTAGAAATGTGTTTTGGAGTTTGTACGTGCTTTTTGGAGTTTGCATGTGCTTTGTCTCTAGGGGCCACCGCATATATTTATATATAAACATATATAAATAAAACCACTTTTTTTTACATTAGTAATTACTTTTGTGCATAATTTTATATTGTTGTTAATAATAAATTGATATAAACAACAAAACAACCTGAAGAGCCGGTTGGGAGCCGAAGGAGCCGGCTCTTTTTAGTGAGCCGAGCCGAAAGAGCCGGTTCTCCTAAAAGAGCCGGAAATCCCATCACTATTTTAAACACATCTGATAATGAGTACAGGTGATGGATGATACAGCAGGTCAGGTGCTCGAATGCCTCCTATTCCATCTACTTTGTGTATGTCTGAAACAGTCTTTTTGTGCATAAATTCAACTTTGCTTTAAAAGCAACAGTTTTATTGGCCACTCTAAATACTGTTGATATGTTACCTTAAAGTGCAAATATGTCACAAAAATACAACAGTTTTGCTACACAGTCACAGTTTTTGAAGCACTTGGTCAGTGGGGCACGTTAGCTGAATGGCACACCACTTGGAGTCTTTCAAACACCTGGCTCATTTCTTTTCTTAACTGTGTTATCATAGAGAGGAATGCACCCATAATTTTCTAAACAAATGTTCTTTTGTCCCTGGAAGAACCAGCTGCTCTCCAAAGAAGCCTTTGCAAGCTCCACCTCCACCTTTGGAACTTGCAAGCATTAGCACTTTTCTCTGACTCTTGTTCAAACTTTTCTTGAAATAATCTACTGGCTTGTCCTTTAGACTAGTATGTTTATTCTCTAGGTGCCAAAGTAATTTTGAAGCATTGCAGTACCCTCCTCCCAAAGCTCCGAAACCATATTTTATGTAGCTGTTGTTGTAATTTCAGTTGAATTCTTCTTCTAATTCTTAATTTCTTCTTCTTTGTCTCTGTATGACCTTTTTTTCAGCAGCCCTGGTTTAAAAAAATTTTAAGAAAAGCTTCTTTAAAATTTATATTTAATTAAATCAGTTTATTAAACATTTTAGTTATAAAATCCCTTGGGATATGTAATTTAGTTTGATATTTCCAGAAAAATAAATAACACAATACACTGCAGTAGACCTGCATTTATCTTCCCCCTTGTTTCCTATGGGTTTTCACAGTGCCAGTTTGGCACTTAGACATTGAGTTATGGTGACACTGATTTAATATTGATTTGAAAAAACGGTCAGTCACACATAGAATGGCATTACATAGAATCAGAAACATTATAAAGGAGAGACTCTCCATTTAAAGTATCCTGAATATAAAGAATCTTGAAAACAGTGAAAAATAACTGCCTACTGACATTACCAAGACTTGACCTTATGAGGACGTGCAAGACTTTCCTTGAAGGACTTTAATAAAGTATGGCATTATATTTAATCATAAACTATTAAAGTACAATAAAATATGACATGATTTAAACTCAAAATGATAAAAATACATAGATTTCAACCCAGATGTAAACATGTACAAATTATTCACAATAACAAAAGCTCCAATATGTTTTTGAAATGGCTCGTGGTGTTGTTACAGATTTGCAATTTTAAAGTTAGGTAAAAAAAAAAAAAAAATGTATTCAGGAAGAAAAGCAGCCATTAAAACAATAGCTTTTAAACCTTGGAAATAGATTCATGCAAAACTTAATATAGTCCACATGCTGTCCACATGACCTTCGTTCCACTTTCTGTTTTCTCTTTCTCCCACATTTCAGTGAAGACACCCAGCAGAACAGTTCAGACTGTATGACCTGAGGAACCACAGGGTAGAGAAGGTGGTGAGAAGAGCTGAGAACCAAGTGTAGAGATACTGAGCCACACTAATCCTGCTGGCAGCTAAACATATAGTGTATCCACCACTCTGTCTGTTCCTGGCTCTCTTTTGTCTATTGCCTCATCTTCCACTCACCTGCGGTTTGCACCGCAGCCAATTTTTGGGTCACTGCAGATATCACATTGTGTCACAACACCAAAACGTTCACATCAAATTGTTCTCTCTTCCTAGAAAGACATAGGTACAGTTTTATTCATATTCACACACACACTCACGGATGAACATGCACACACACACAATGATCCGGGTCCTACTTATAAAGCTTTTTCCTTTCTCTGTTTCTGATTTTTGCTGGCAACAGACAGTCTGAATCTGTGTATCATCTGGAGTTGAGTGTGAATGGTAAAGGACAGAGGGTCGGCGAATGTGAAGAACAGTTCATGAGAATGATACTTAATTCATTCTCATGAATTATGAGAATGAATTAAGTATCTTAAAAGTTAAGCACTTTTTTATTTACTATTCAGTAAATGCAAAAGGAACTGCCACGGATGACAGGTAATTAAAGTTACATAGCTAATTAACCTGAAGAATCCAAATTCTTAGATTATCATAAAGCAACAATAAACGAAAACATGAAATATTTATTAAATTGTTTGCCTATTTTATGATTCTGTGTACTCAAAATAGTCACAGGAACAGAGGACAAGTGAAATGGTGGAAAGATAAGTGGAACAAGGACTGTAAACTATCCAAAACGCAATAAAAAGAAAATGTAGAAAGTGAGCTGCACTCAAACAGAATAAACTGCATTATGAAATAAATTTAATTCACACCACTCAAATCGATTTTAACTTTAAAGCAACAGTAAAATAAACAAACATTTACTCATATATCCTTCATTTTGTGCAAAAATACTAACACTAAAAGCCATCTAACAAAAACATCTTCCAGCAGGAATACTATCACAGGGATAAAGGACTTTAGAGTATCATAAGGAATATACTGTCTTCTTCTGGTACATGAGCAAACTTTATTGGTTTCAAAACCCTCCACTGAGCTCTATAGTATTGTGTACATGAAATGTGGAAGGCAGCAGGTAGATTATGGTCTTGGGTGCGGTTAGTTGTATTACACTATGTCAGCAGTAAACACCTATACAGCTGTGGTACACAACAAGTAGAAAAACCTGTGTTCATCAACTACCATCTGTACTGCTAGCTAAACTAAACTTTGTCACACTGCTTAAATTTTAATGGTATTTTTAAGTCACAAAGTATTTTGTTAATATAAAGCAGAGTTGGCAGAAGCAGGACCAAATTACTAAATAGGCTAACTAGAAGGTCACCCAGGTTGTCAGTATCTGGTGGCAGCCAAAGGAGGAAGAGGAAAAACATTTTTTTGTCATTGCTTCTGATCTGCTACTAATGAGCCCCATACATTTAGAAAAAAAAATGCTCACAGTGCAGTAAATGACTGATACAATGAAGAGACTACAGAAGAGAGTCTCATCATTTCTGACCCTGTGCCAACTGAAACTCAAATATATTTAATCAGCTTATAGATGCTGTTTGCAAACATTAGTATGATATGAATTACACTGGGATACATTGTAATATGGAATATATTGTATGTGCACAGGTGTGTCTGTAACCCAGGACTTGGCTTTTAATGAGGGAAAATAATATATATAATCTTTCAGCTTTCTGCTTAAATTTGAAGGCAGAGTAGCGTAAATATTTTGTCTGCAATAATATTTGCTTTATGTATAGATAACATACTGCATGTATAAATGCAGCATGGATATGAAGATGGGACACAAAGGGAACATAATAGACAAGAGAAAATAAAAGCAGAAATTAACAACAAACTCTCAATCAAAAAGACTAAACTTAATGCTAAATAGTAGAAAACTAAATCATTACAACACCAAGAATCACAAAAATATAATAAACTCAAAAAGCTGGGTCAAATGACCTAGAACCATGACAGCATGACCTCCTTTATTCTTCAACACAGTCTTTCTTGTAATTTCATGTAACGAAATGTGCTATGTGCTAACTTGTCATTGTCATTAAATAGTCTTCAGGAATAGTTTTTCGGGCTTCCTGAATGATATTCAAAGTTTTATTTCGCATGTGGACTGTCTTTTGTTCTGTCAAGATGATCCCACGGTGAAAATCTGGGATCTGGGGAGGCCAGTCCATGACTGAGCGTGTTCTATCCAGGTATATTTTTACTTAATTGGCTGTATGTGTGGAGTCATAGTCACATTGAAAAATGAAGCTGTTACCAATCAAACTCCCTCCAGATGTTTTTGCATGGTGGATCAAAATCTGACTGCCATTTTCTGTAATAATAATTCCAACAGTTTTGACAAGATCCCAAACACCACTAAACACCAAACCATGACAGAACCTCCACAGAGTTGTACAGATAACTGTACTCACTTTATCACTGCTCTCCTGACCTTTTCTGTACATATTGACTGTCGGAACCAAAACATTTCACATTCGGAATCATTACTCCACACGATCTGTTGTAAGTTTTCAGTCCAGGTCTTGTGTAATTTGACATATCTCAGCCTTTTCTCCCCCTTTGCCTTTCTTAATAATGGCTTCTTGACAGCCATCTTTCCACTGAGACCATCTGATTCTTGCTTGCGCTCACTTAGCCCCTTAAATCCTAGTGTGTCAAATTGGATTCACGAGTTTTTGAGACTTCTACATCATCAGTATGATTTTTTTTCAGCCAAATAAACCCCAAATTAAATACATTTGCAAGCAATAAATAAAGAACATTAGAATCTTCTGGCAATTATTTCATTGTTCATGCTTTAACAGGTTAAAAAATGACAAGAAAGTCTGGATCCTATACTATATTTTATATGTTTTAAAATAAAGTATAAGCTAATAAAGTAACACAGGCAACTAGGAATTCAGACATGTTTAGTGTATTATTGTTGGATGTAGGCTTAATGTATTGTAGGTAAACAGTTTTCTTCTCTCAAATACACCATGTCACTTTTCCTTCTGGACATATAAGGGGTAATTTATTTAAATGACTAAAAATAACTATTTTGCTGAAAAAAACCTGTGATATTAGACTATATATCCATTTACCTGTGTGGGTGGGCACCAAAATGGCTGGAGCTAGCCCCGGGCTAGTCGAGATGAAAGGCTTTTTTTTGATGTACACTAATCCGTGGCGCTACATTTCATTCCAGAGCAGCCTCATGTATTGAACCCCTGAAAGCATCATCAGAAATATTCTCTTCATTTTTGTCTTTTTCAATCACTATTTAACAGAGAAAGAGACTCCCTATTGCCCAAATCAAACAAATTTACAAAATTAAGGATAATCAGTGCATGTTGTGTTTACTGGTCTGTAAGGGTCTGTCTCAGTGCCAAAATGTATTTCTTTTTTTAAATCTCTCACCACACTCCACAGTCTTGTGTGAAAATGTCAGTGGGAAAGAGACTTCTACTCAGTTTACAAAGGAACAGGGCAAGAGGGTCCAGTGTTATCCATCTCTTGATTCATACACTTGGATTCTCTTTGCCTTGAGTGATTGAATGCACTTAGGTGCGTCTTTGGCAAAGAAAAAGTGCTTTAGAAGAGTTTATACAATAATTAAATATTTAGCAACAGCTTTATTGCAGCTTTATTACAGCATGTCTATCACCACCTGAACTAGTCTGCTCGGACTACAAGACTTAAAAACAGTTTTTACCATCAAGCCATACAACACCTCAACCACAACACTTAAACACACACAACACAGTCCACAGGACGCACTCAGAAGCTACCCTGCAGCTTCACAAATACTCTGTTTAATCTGCACTGGTTACGTCACTTTATTGATATTTATATTTAAAAAGTGCAATACTGTAATAATTTACTACCACTAAAAAACTTTGTACTGTTCAGTTTGTACTGCTGCTCATTCCTGTGCAATATCCCATCTGCCCCCCCCCCCCCCCCCCCGTCATATTCCTTTTCAAGATTTTCTTTATTTAATCACTAGTGTACATATATTTATATATACATATATATTTAGTCATCTTTTGTCTTTTACTACGTCTCTCTAATATTTTGCTCTTTACTATTTTTGTATTTATTTTTCTTTTATTATTTTATTTTATTTTGTTTTTCTTCTACTGTACCATGCTGTTGAGTGACTGTCTTCTGCTCGTCAAACACATTTCATTGCAATGTTGACCCTGTGCTAACTTGCATATGACAAATAAAACTGAAACTTTTGACCTTACTTATCTTTTTATTTGCAGTTTGTAGTGTGAGTACTTATCTGTATTTGTCTTTTTCTGTATCCTAAAAGAAATGTAACAAATATTTTCATGCCAGTGACTGGGTTTTTTTTCCACTGTTGCTAAAGGAGTGTTTTCTTCTTGTCACCTTCTCTTTTTTGTATTTTTTTCTCAGCTTTATCTGCAATACAGACAGACATTCCCTAGCATCCCTTACTTTTGTCCTACAAACACCACTCACTGTCACACCCTCACAGAGCTTCATCGAATCACTATTGACTGATCCTGGGGATAATCGAAGGTCCCGGCGGCCTTTTTGTCCCGTTGGTTAATGGTGACCCAGCTACCCTCCTCTCTAAGTCTACTATCACCCGACCCCTGTTCTATCTCTCCATTTCACCCCTCCTTCTCGCTCATGCTCTAGGATGATTCAGTGGCATTGATTCCTTCCACCTTTCGACCTCCTCGGAGAAGAAGATTTACTGATGCAACTGTCCCACTTTGAACATAAGCTGGAGTCAGAATAAGGCTTGAGATGTGTATATAAAAACAATTCAGTTTGTTTCTGCTTTGGACCAATTATAGGATGTGTGAAAACATGGTTACGAAAATGGTTACAACCAATTTATTTTTGTGTATGCACTAATGTGCTTTTACCCAACATTTGCAAATGAAGTGCCTGAAATTAAAAGAAAATGTAGTTCTAAGTGCATAAATAAAGCTTTGCCATTAGCTTAGGTTAACATATTGACAGTTTGCAGAAAAATGTAATAAAAGTTAGAGTTTGTAGTTCACAACAAAAACAAAATAACAACAACAACAAAATAACACTGATTTAAGGCAAAAAAGACCACAGTGAAACATGGGGTGTGGGTGGCAGAGAAAAATAATTTCAGATTATTATTCTCTCAGACCTGATTATTATTTAATGTATTTGTTTCTAACAGGAAATAAAAATGCATTTCACAATAAAGTTCATATATCTGGATTGGCTGAGCTGAACGCAGAGCTACAAAGGATTTTTTTTAAACAAGCAATCATGAAAATAATAATAATTCCAATTCTTTTGAGAAGTTTATTCCTAGTCAACGGGAGGTGAAGCTTGGTAACGGAAAGACTAACAGAGATGATACTAACTTAGAACTAAAGATATACACAAAGGCAGATGAGTAGATCCAAAACATAGGGTAGAACACATTGCTAATGCAATAGATCATTTATTTCACACATTTAGTTGAAGGGGATTTACAACCTCTTCGGCACATGGCTTTCTACACTTTCCCTCATTTGACTTTTGGAGTCATTTGAGCCAAAGTTTACCTTCAGACTCTCACTTGACCAGTTGATGGAGCAATAGTGGTGTGTTAGAAGAGTTTATTTGATGTTAGTTTATTCAGCGTCAAGCTTGGAAACAAACCAACAGAGGAGACTGTGAAAGACCATTTGTTCATTAATTCATAGTACATGTCGTATTCTGAATCCTATTTATGTCATTACTTGGATGCTACTTCCATGTTTTTCTTTCCTTCCAAGCCTTGGAACAATTGCATGAGGTGGAAGCCAAGCAATCTGTTAGTGTTCTTCAGTTATGGATGGCTGCATAATGACATTCTCCTGCAATCGAAACAACTTTTTAATCAAGCTGATCTGTATTCCAAATCATTTTTTACTTTTGCTAAGCTGTTTTCCCTGTTACTTACTCTTCTTCTCCCTTGTCACCACACATGCAGACACACTGAACATGGCTCATCTGATTTTTTTTGGGTATATTACTGAGTCTCCGCTAGAACAGTTCAGTTGTTTTAGCTGAAGACAGGGGCCATAAAGTGCCATTAAAGATGTATCACCATAGTAGCTAATGTTTCCTTATCCATTGTCAAAGAACCTCCAGGACCGCGGCACTAGCATATTCTTTTCCAGGTCATTTGCCGTCCTCTCGTCTATCCGAGTCTGCCGTAAATGACAGTAAATGGCAGATAGGACAGTTTCAATTCTGTCTTCATTCCCTGACTCTTTAGGTTTGAAAATGGTATAGATACTCTCAAACGTACAGTGCTTCATCTCTAGGACACATGTGACTAATGCTCAGAGTCCATTGTCATCCTATCTTGTTCGCTTCAGTGAGCTCTATAGTGTTTTGGGCTGCACATTTCATCCTCAATTATATTTCACAGAACAAAATGAAATCAGTTATTGAAGAGTGATTGCAGCAGTTACATGTTATCACTCATGAGTGTGGTTAATGGCTTTAAAAACTTACAGTAGAGATAGTTAAAACAAAGTAGATGTCAAAAACTTTTTGAGCCGTTTGCATGATTTATGCTGCCATGATTTTTCAACTTTCTTCTAACCTTTCTAATCTCATTTCCAGACATACCAATAAACAGCATAATAATGGCCACTGAAAATTCATGTGAAAGACAGGGTGAAACAGTTCTGATTTGCAGTAGACTACACGCTGTAGCATGGGGCATAGTTGATGCATCAATTACATAAATAAATAAAGATGTCTGAAAATAGTAAAAAAAAAAATTCTTTAAATACCATACCTCTGAACATCCTCACCCTATTTCTTTTTTTTTTTTTTTTTTTACCACTAAACATATTTTAGCATATCAGGCAGATTACTTACTTTATTACCACCCCCCAAGCCCACAACCCCATGATGATCCCCAGTACTCTATTGTAATGGCAATTAGGGTGGCTGTAGCGCAGGAGGTAGAGCAGGTCATCTACTAATCGGAAGATTGGTAGTTCAATCACTAGCTGCTTGCAGTGTGAATGTGTGTGAATAGTAGATAGAAAGCACATAGACAGAAAAAAGTGCTTGTGTAAATGAGACATGAGGTATGTTGTATAAAGTGTTTCAACTGCTCAAGTGAAACAGAAAAGCATTATATAAGGTCCAGTTCATTAGAAACATGTACAGTACCAGCCTGATGGCCTTAGTTATCTGCTGAAGATCAGGCTCTGCGCGGTGTGCTCAGCATTCACTCAGCTTTAACGTCGCCTGCTAGCTTTGTGATAGCATGCCATGTAAGCACCTGTTTTCAAAGAGACGTTTTCTGGACACAGTTTGCACTTTACTATGAAGCTCTTGTCCTTTTTGTGCAATAAAAACAAAAGCAATGTCCATATGACTATCTTTCCACCCTTCACACAAACTGAAATCAGCTGATTGTAGCACAGTAGCAGAAGGATAAAGATACGTTTGATGTTCATTTAGTTTCCATACAGAAATGATGCAGATAATGCAAGAACTTTAATTATAACCAGAGTATGATTAATGCACATTAATGTGTACATTATTTTTGATTATTGCACTACTAGAAATGGAGTATGGTCACAGCAGTGGGTTAACAAGTTACACTTAACATCGATCCTGAAGCACTGTAGACAGTGATGAATCACTGCAGAAGATGGTTCTATAAACTGTTGCTACCTTAAGCCTATGTAGCTATATTGGCTGATGCCAGAATAATGTTACAGCTGTGAGCAAGTCAAACAGTAATAAACTGGTAGTGATCCGTGTTGTATCAATGCTGTTATTGGTATTGGATCGGTACTTTAATTCTGTGCTCTACATTCAGTAAGTAGTCCACTGAATTGTGTTATTTAATTATTTATTTTATTTATTTATTTTATGAACAAGAAATATATCTCAAAGATTAACTTAAAACAAAGACAGGAGCATTTACATTCCAGGTCTCAGAAAAAGACCGACTTTCAAAATATATGCTGTGTTAGGTAATTACTGTGGAAAGTAAAAATCAGTGACGTTGTGTTTTTTAAAACATGTTTAAAATTTGCAAATTGATGATGATCCATTTCACAAATCAGGTTTTTCCTACATAAACGGTCTTTATAGGGTAAAAGTATCTGTAGATATCTGTAATACTGAACCTGTATTAATACCAAAATCTGCAGTATTGCATGGCACTACTACAAAGACCAAACTCATCTTTAACCTCTTAAGCCCCAAGCCTACCTGATCTCATGCCTTTTGCCCCCGTATCAGGGGGCGTTGGGGCTTAAGAGGTTAATCACAAACAAAAGCACACATCAGTTGGAGTTCTTGATCAAGAAAATGCTTGAAACAAAACTGTTGAATGTTGTTTTGCTTTTTAACGCTGAGTTAATAGCCATAGTGCTAAAACGCTGAAGTACTTACTGAAAAGACACTTGAGTTTGAATAAATAAATCACTGAATGTTTACAGATATACAAAAAAAGCCCACAAAACATAATCAGTGACTTAGTTGTCATCAAAAAACAAAACAAAAAAAGATCACAAGCTCAACCCATTTTGTGAAATATTTGCCTTCCCCCTTATACAGTAAGACAGCACAACTTCCAAAAATAATGTGTTAGTGTGCATTTCGTTACACCTTTCCCATGAGATTTTGGGATTTATCTCCATGGAATTTCCTTCAAGCCCACTTTAATAGCTCTATTCTCTATCAAACTGCCCCTTAATTATAAAGGCTATGCAAACAGAACCTTAACAAGATGCTCAGATCCGATCAATCAACTCTCCATCACGCAGCCACGCTGAGTGATACCTGATGTGTGACAACTCTGTAAGCCCACTGAGAATTTTTGTCTTTAAAGGACAGAATTGTATTTTGCACAAAGAGGAGCAACTGAGGTCTGTCGGGATGCTTTGTCCTACCCCTGTCTATCTAATGCTGTTATTCCCTATAGTGTATACTGATGCTTTCACTTTTCCTCTCATCCTCTCTGTTGTCTTGTTCTAACTCTTCAGGTTTTTTCCCCCATTGGCTGTCATAGCTCCTTACTCTGCCTGACTCTGTATTAATGCACTTTTTTCTATTTGTCTCAGTTTTATTTAGTGTTCATACAAGTCTGGCATATTTGGAAGATTTAGACAACATTAACAGATGAGTTCAGAATATTCTCATGGGCGTTCCTCTCTTCTTCAGTTCCTTATATACACATATATATATATATATATATATATATATATATATGTGTGTGTATATATATATGTGTGTGTATATGTATATATATATATATATATATATATATACATATATATATACACATATACATATATATACACTCATATATATATATATATATATATATACACTCATATATATATCTATATATATATATATATATATATATATATATATATATATATATATATTGAAAACTATGCTAAAACAGCGCCCACATCTGCATTCCCATCAATGTACAATCCCAGACAGGCGAGTCACCATACATAATGTCACGCTTCAGATATGATATACAGTGGCAAGAAACCTCTTATGCTTGTCAGTCCTTATAGACATGTGAGCCATGTTCTTCACCCTTCATCTAGATGAGACAAGGCATGGTTTGGTGCGGTTAATAGGTCGGTGGTCATCTGTACAAACAAGTCAATAGATAAACAAGCCGGGAGGACAGGATAAAGGAGGGGAGAGATGAAAGCCAGAGTCAAGAGAGAAGAGAGACGAGGGGTTGTGAGGCCTTGAGATGGAAGATGATGAACCACTACAAAGGCAAAGAGAAATCAAAATGGAAATGAGGCGCCACCAAAGAGCACTCCAGCCTCCCTCTAGACCAGTTGAAAGCCAGGCCAGAGTGAAGAGAGGGAAGAAGGAGAACACGATGACAAGTTGTCATCTACGTTTGATGAAAATCAATATAGTTATCAATAGCATTTGCATAAGTTACTGTAGTATAATAAAGATAAATAACTATACCAATAACTAATTAAGATCCACTAAAAACAGACATTTAGTTTTTAACATTAAGTAGATTACATAAATAATATAATGCATAGAAGCAAGAAGTAACTTTTTGTAGCTATGAAAACAGAAAGCAGGCCTGTGTTGAAAAAGGTAACGCTCAACAGATTAGGTAGTACAGTATGTTTCCCTTTGTATTTATAGGTCTCGTCTATTTTACTGGGATTTATTATTTACTTATTTTAATGTATGCAGGTTATTGAATATTTGTAGCCATTTTACATCACTCTAGTAGATATCAGTATGTAATTACATACTCACTGTTTACTGAGCCTGCTAGTTGGAGGATGAGGCCATGACCTTCTTGAATTATTAGATTAAGTAAGCAGTTAGCACCTTATTTTAATAGTGGTAGTGTTAGTTGAGCTCTTCTTCCACTTTAAGGTACAAATTTCCTGAGCAAGGCAGCATACCATAAGGCACCACCAGTGGGAGTGGAAAGTTTTGTGGGTATTCTATTAACAGTGCAAAATTTTTATAAAAGCCAGTTAATTTTACTAATTCAGAACCCAGTCAGGAGCAGCACTAATGGGTCACAAATAAGAAGACCGAATCAGTAATATACTATAGCTTGTTGTAGTCTGACAAATACAATTCTCAAGTGTATGTTTTAAGTATAGACACAACAATAACATGGCAATTCAGACCAAGGAAGAGGAAGCACAAGAATAAATTATACGTTCTACAAACCCATAAAGGTCCAAAAAGTTGGGAAATTGTGTAAAATGTAAATAAAATAGAATGACTACTCATGTGCAAATCTCCCATGAAACATATCAAATGTTGAACTGAGAAAAATTTTTAAGAAGAATGTTAGCTCAGTTTGAATTTGATGGAATTAGACACATCTTAAAAAAAAAAAAAAAAGTTGGGACCAGGGCAACAAAAGGATGAAAAAGTAATTGGAGTTAATTTCTCGGATCCTGACAAATCCAGTGTTAATGTGTTACTGCATCTGTCCTATGTATGTATGCACACATGTGAGATGTTTGAAGTGTTTATTTAAATAATCTCCCCCATTGGTTTTATTCTGGATAAGTCAGTGGATACATCATTTATGTTGTTATTGTCAGATGATCTGTTTTTTATCCTTAGTATTTTATTGTATTTCCCACCTTTGTCATTTTTTAAAATAAACCTTCAACAAGGTATGACATGTAGACAGAAAACAAGGAGACTCAAAGCCGAAGATGGACACAAACGCAAGAACGGCTATAGATAATGTAACACTTATGAACTAATGTCTAGTATAAATCGCAATTCATTTTTCATATCAGCGTTTTAGTTTTTTTCTGCTTCAGCAGCTCTCTATGGCCCTTGTTAGGCATTTAATAAAAAAAACAAAAAAATTATTATCACTACTATCACTATCTGCAAAGACAGCATGGCAAAAAGATCGTGTGTAATAACTGGGAAGATTTTTGTGACTGATCCTTCTGGATATGCATTTCTGGGATTCCCTTTCTCAAGTCGCAAAACATAAGAAATTATGATGGCTTGGATCAACTTCAGGCATGAAAAATCTTAACAGCAGCCGATTATTCATTGCAGTGTTTTCAGTTTGATTGGTTTAAACCAATGCATTTGTGTCAATAAACTTAAAGAAAAACATAATTTAACTTAATAAAGCTTTATTACAATCAAATGAATAGTGAAATATTAAATAAATCAAACAGTTATAATTTCAGGACCATGGACAGTTTTTGCCATCCTCTAATGAGCTGTGAGCTGTTTCTAGTGTTGGACCCACACAAATTCAGATTGAGCATGTCATATTGAAATGAAACTGACTGCTCATGTATTTACAAAACAGTTCAACTTTTGTAAATCACCGAAAAAACATCATCACACTCATCAGTGCTATTTAGGGATTGTGCTCTTGGTAAAAAATAATTTAAAAACATTGCATCGTAAGGAGCTTTATGATCAAAAACTAAAAAAGAAGCATGAATCACTGTGTTACAACAATGTTCCCATGGACACACATGTGTGTCCATGTGCGTGCATGAGCACATCATAAAATATCATAATTTAACACAAATTAACTCAAAACTGTAATTAGGCAGATTCACTTATATTATCTTCTATCATTATTTTATTTTTGTCTAGAAACAATAGGACAAAGAACACAGATGCTCTATAAGCAAAGAATTATCAGGACTGAGCCAGCCAGGTTCATCTGAGGTGCTCTGACAGCTGACAGCATGAAATCAAAGTGCTAAGCACGTATTAAATGTGACGATACATAGTGCATATGAAAAAGGCTTGGGGTTTAAGTGCAATGAATGTACTTAAAATTTGTGCTGGTGACAATGGTGCACAGACATATCGATAGCATATAAGGGCAAAAGACAGTCACATAAGCCAGTTGTAAATTTGCATGTTTGGTTTCCTAAAAATAGCCTTTATATCTTCACAACTATACGTGACCTTGAAGATGAAAATTACCATTAATACATATTTTTTTTTTGGGGGGGGGGGGAATAGAATTTTAGTGCTTTAAGAGAGAAAAGTGTGGCTGAGAGCAGGAACTGCTATGCCCAGTATAACCTAAAATAAGAGAGACTAAAAGCATCTTTACATTTTTGTGAAATTCACTCTATAGAGAGTTATATTACTCTATTTAATAAATTAACTAATTTGGTTTCTTTTGTTTTTTTTATCTATTTTGTTAGATATGTGTTAATGTTTTGCAAGCAAAGCATTTGTTAGGTAATACTAATGGCATGACAATATTAACTCTCTTAAAATTGTTAATTTAACACCTCTATGGTGGTTCCTGTGTAAACTACGAATGAGTGGTAATTTTGGCACCATGACTGATAATTAACACTTTTATATTTGCTGTGGTTTAATGTGTAGGGTCCTCTAAAAATGCACACAGAGTGCTACTGAGGTTACCAGGCTTTGAGGCTTTAAATTCTCTAACTTAATTTCTATATTGATATGTCTGTCGTGGGCCAAGGACACAAAACTGAGCCAGTTCTTCATGAAAAGTGCAATAAAATCCTTTGTAAGACAATTATTTCAAATTTCATTATTGCCGTGCACTATGCTGTATAACACTGAAGTGTTCACAGTTCCAACACTGATAAAAGCCTGTTACATGTTCGCCTTTAGGCCATGTCTAACAGCCTAGCAGAGTCTTGGGGCAATGATGACAGTGTTTTTAGGACAGAAAAAAAGAACATGGGCTGAAAATGAAGAAAGTACCAGCACACATTATGGAAAAATATAACTTCGAGTGATGTATATCACATCTTCTCAAAGAGATTTGTGTGTAATGTGTACAAAATTAGTAGCAAACACCCCAATGACATCAATTACAACACATCCCACTATATGTATTGTTGTCATAACAAACTTTCCAAAGTATTACATGACTGAGATATATATATTTATTGTATGTTTTTATGTGTTTGTGTGTATTTGGGAGAAATGGGAGATATTTACTGTAACGGCACCAATATTAGCGTGCTGGCTGAGTGATACAGATGCCCTAAAGGAAGTGTTCTTCTCACTTTCCAAGCCTCTTCTACAAAAAGATGGCGAGGATATGAATGCCTCGCTCAAGTACACATTTGCATAGTGATCCTAATAATCAGATTGTCCTCTGGCTGCTATTGTGTTTCCCTTTCTAAAAGTGGTTATAAAATGTTTATTCCAAAAGTCCCCGGGGCCAGGCTTAGTCTTCTCAAGATTCTGACAGAGCCACTTGAACCTATTGCCAGTCCTTTATTCTTTCAGAATCTCTTTCTAGTATTATTTCAAGACACGGTGATGTGAAAGGAAGGCATTTATATATATATATATATATATATATATATATATATATATATATAATATTATAGAATTACCAACACTCAAGCTATATCCTTACATCTATTTCTTTGTTACAGTAGAGGGAAGAAATTTGTTAAACATTATATTAATAAGGCGTATTTACTATTAGTGAGATACTGTTAAATTATTAAGGAGCAGCAGTTGCAGATAGGATGCGTTTATATGTATTCAGTTTCCCTTTACTGGTTTTAATTTGAGACCCGTGTTGAAAGTACAATTAAATAGTCTGGTGTAAGTGACAGTATAAAGTTATGTATAAGGGTATCCACTGGCAACAGAGGTTGGGGCGCTCTGCTTTGAAGTAGGTGGTGGATGGAGGAGGGAAAAAAAGGGACATCAAAGAGAAATACACACACAATCGTCAGTTATCATGGCACGCACACACACCCATTAAAACACATTCAAGGTTTTCTCATTGTTACTGCAAGACAAAAAAACATGCACGCACTAGTCCTCTTATCGTGAATGATTGACACACACACACCTCCACCAGTACTATACCACTCCCCCCAAAAAACTCCTTCATGGTCTTGTCTTTCCATCCACTTCTCACACACATAAAAAAGTGCACTGTTCACAATGAAGACACATGCATGTACAAATCTGTGTTCTACATGCAAGATTTAAATGTAATGGATAAAAAATGTCTAAAATTGGGATAACATTTCTGAAATTGTGGGCAAAAATACTATGCTTCATGTAGTAAAGTAATTATATAAAAGCTGTCAACTGGAAAGCTTGTAAAGCTCAGTAACTGCTGCTGGTTTGGCTCAGCTGGGGGTGTGCAATTAAATGGGTAAGGAGTTTAGAAATACGTTACACTAGACTAAATATCAATCAAACTCTGGATTATTGTTGGACAAATGATTTATCATGATAGGGAATATTTGATGAGTTTAGCTAGCATTTAGCAAGAACACAGAACCAGTCTCCACCACATTCTCCCATTGTCAAGCTGTCCCCTTGGCTCCCTATCTGTCTCAGTGTCTGTATGTGCACAGCAACCTATCGGCATCCCCGATTCCGCTTGTTCTAACCGTGAACACCATTTTTAAAACAAAAATAAACAAAAAATATTTGCATGCATTTAATCTGTATTTTGAGATGTTTAATTTGACCGTTATATAGACAATTCTGTTAACGTGCAGCTTTTTATTTTAAGAGACGAAGCAGATTTTAATCTATTCCTATGACGCACAGTTTTGACTACAAATTTTGTGTTTTCAGATCCTCCCCCTCCCCTCCCCAAATCCTTCCCTCTGTTTCAGCAAACTTGTAGCACTCACACCGAATTTCTTTTAGAAACAGAGTTACAAAGTTACAGGTAAGGAAAGAAGTCAGAAGATGAAAGTTCCCTCTACCCTCATGAAGTTGAAATGTAGCTAAAGTTATGTAAAAAAGAAAGTTTTCACAGGACTACATATGGCCCTGTGAAAACTTTCTTTTTCAAAGTGCACCCCGTGATTCAGCAGATTCTAGAATCACCTTTCGGAGGAATGAGTTGGAGTACTAATTTTAGAGGAATTTTGGCTCATTTTTCTATATAACAATGCTTCAGTTTTATATAGACAGCTAAGGTCCTGGCACAGCTTTTCAGCTGGGTTGAGGTCTGGACTTTGGACCATTGCATCACCTTAATTCTGTTATTTCTCAACCATTCAGAGACATATGGCCTCACGTTTTACTCCAGAATGCTTTGGTATGGCTCATAATTGACTCTGTGACTGCAAGGTGTTGTCCTGTGGTTCTGTGGCTGTAGAACAAACCCAAATCAATACCCTCTCTGTCCTACATTAATGTTGATATGCTGTGTTAGGTTTTCTCCAAAAAGGCACTTTGCATTTTGGCTTAACATCTCCCCTTTGGTCTTATCTGTCCAAAGGACAGGAGTTTCAGAACTCTTGTATTTTGTTCATATGCAAGTTTGCAAACCCAACCGATGTTGCCCTGTTTTGGCAACCTGTCCAAACAAGCTGTATTATTCTAATTAAACTTTACCATGTACCACAGGCCTGCAAAGCACGAGATATATTTTATACACAGGCTTGGGGTGAATTTGAGGGGCCTGCAAAATTATTGCACTGTGTTTACACAGACCTGAATGCTCCAGACTAGCAAATTTTTAAAACGTCTGCTTTTATAGAGGGGCTCACACTTGCTGATAATCAGTCGCATTTGATTAGCAGCACCTTGCTTGTCCTATGGAAACCATATGTTTTTGGGTTTTTTTTACAATACTGGATTGAGTTGTGTGAAAATTTTCTTTTACCTAATCTTCACACATTATAAAACCAAGTTTAAATTCTAACGTAGTACCCAGCAACCTTTCCTCTTCATGGGAACTATTTTAGCTTGCTAACATTTAGAATATTGCTTTGTTGATTCCAGGAGTTGTTTCTAGTTGTGTTCAAATTAGTGAAAACACCAATGCAGCATACTACTGCTGTAGGCAATAGCTGTTTTTAAAATTTAAAGTGCTTTAAATGTTAAACAAAGCCATGCATTTTGTCTCTCCAAATTTCATGAAGGCACAGTATCTTTCCTTGCATCGCAACCTCATTCTGCCTTTCAATACATGTCAGTATCAAACAATGTCATGCTACAGAATAAAAAAGCTCTACCAAGGATACAGTGTGATTTAGAATCCTCACTAAGGACTGGGGATGTTTTACAAAGAAGTGGTAGAATTATAATTTTTTACACACCAGATGCTGTGTGCTCCAAATTGCAGCACGCAACACCACTGCTGTGGTATAGAGACTAGTGGTGTCAAAGCTTTGGCAGGAAGCTTAGTGTTGCACATGATCCTCTAATAAACAGTAGATGGAAAATGCTGTTAATTGTGCCTTTTTAAAATAAAAAAAGGCATTCAGCTATTATTGACAAATGTCTAATGAGATAAACTTATGAGAGGTCATGAATAACTTGCAGTACAGTTATTTCAATCCTTATGAAGAGTCATTTGTTTGCTACATATTGTATCACTCTCACCCAGGTCACAGCAACAGTTCTCATGCCTTACACAAATACACATTTTCTATCAAGTGTAATGTTCAAGTATGTGAAAAAGACAAGGGAACATTCTCAGGATCAGGGCATAAATAGTTATATTTTGATATCAAGCCATTACAAATCATGTGTCACAGACTTTAAACTTTTTCACGCCATTAAATTGAAGTCATGCCATAATGCAGCCTACACACATAAGAATATGTCACTGTCCCAAGCCTGCTTATTTGGAACTGCTCAGGGATGTTCACAGGCTCTGTGTGCTTATGTGCACAAACTGACTGTGCTTTGTTCACAGATTCCTGTGTATGCATATGGATGACACCACCACCTGGCTGTGTCCGTGCGTCACAGTCATGTAGTGCCATTTTCCAGAACAACACATATGCCAGGGTGTTCAGTCCACTGGCCAGAGTGGCAGCTCCGAGTTTTGGGCTGAGCAGCCGGCATTGTGCCCTTCATGGTCACGGCAGATGGAGCCAATAGAGACGAAAGGCTATTACAGGGAACAGGAAGGGAACAGGAGGAGGAATGAAGGAAGCAGAAATAAGTCAGGGGTTCAGGACAAATACAAGTAAGAGGAAAAGTGGAGAAAGAGTATGATTGAAAGGAGAGAGGCAAATACAGGGGCTTGGGCAACAGGGAGAGGAAAAGTAGGAGCCGAGAAACTGAATGCCGACTTGCAAGCAAAGGCTAAAGAAACAGTAAGAGGGAGAAATAGTTGGGTAAAAGGAGGATTCATTGAGGAAGTGAGAGTGCAAATGAACAAAAGGGAATTTTAAAGATGCCTATTTAAAATGACTTGCTGGAGCTTTGCCTCATGAAATTCATGTAGTATTGGCAAGTTGCATCCAGGACATCCACAAGCACTTGTTCGTAGCAGGGGCCACCTCTGCTGTGAGCCGATTAGTCTGCACAAGTGGTTTGCCTCCAGTCTGCCTCCCGCTGCCTAGTGAATGGAATGACTGAAAAATAATTACTTTCTGATTAGTCTAATAAGCAAAAAAAGGAATACAGATGGAGGTAGAGGCAGGTAATGTGGGCCTCAAGTCAAGGACACAGACAGGCACCGAGGCCAATAAATCTGGATATCACAGTGTTCAGCCCAGTCAAATCCTATTATGAACAATAGCCAGTTGGGCCCATTACCAAGATGGCATATCATTATGATGGCTGCCCATTAGGAGCAAATTGGAAAAATTGCCAAATCACTGTCAATGATGAAACCATACAGCAGGTAAAGAAATGTATACTTAAATCAGGAAAACTTAATTAAAACTAGAACAGGAAAAGATCGTTTGATGCTATTCTTTTATGTATATGCTGTATTCAGTATAGTCCTGGGGGCAGGATTTGTGGTTTTGTAAGTATAAAGAACCAGAAAAATATTCTTAACCTTCAGCAGTAATCAAATAGCTACAGGCGCCTAACTAGGTTTTAAAATCAGTGGTGAGAAAAAACTCTAGCTGTCATTTCCTGTGGAGAGTTTAAGTGGTTAGATTGATGTACCATTTATATATTTTACAGTATCATTTGTGTAATATTTATTAATGAAATATTGACAATATTACATATTTCATCACAGTTTTTACTATTAAAGATTATTTCATTTGGAGCTGTTATTTAAAAAAAACAACAACAAAAAAAAAACAATTCTGAATCTTTTCCCTGTGTATTCTGGATTTTGAAATGTGATTCCAACAACTGTATTCTATAACTATATTTTATCATATCACATGAAGTTGTTAAACTATAATATTCATTATTCTCAGGTACCAAGCTAAGATGCCTCCTGTGTAATAAGTCCACTGTTGAAAGTGGAAAAGTGACTGGAAATGGCAGCGACTCAGCCCTGAAGTGGTAGACATGAAAATATCACAGAGAGGGCTCAGCACATTCTGAGACACATAGTATAAAGAGGTCACCAACTTTCTGCAGAGTCTATCAATACAGACCTCCAAACTTCATGTGGCCTTCAGATTAGTTCAAACACAGTGCATTTCAATGGACGAGCGGCTTCATCCAAGCCTTACGTCACCAAAATGTCAGCTGTAGTGGAGTAAAGCACACCTCCACTGGACTCCAGAGCAGCTTTTTGGAAAATTTCATGCGTCCAACTTTGTGGGAATAGTTTGGGGATGTCTCCTTCCTGTTTTAACATGACAGTACACCAGTGCACAAAGCAAGGCCCACAGAGACATGGATGAGCAAGTTTGGTGTGGAAGGACTTGATTGGCCTGCACAGAGTCCTGACCTCAACCTGATATAACACCATTGAGCTGAATTAGAGTGAGGACTGTGAGCCAGGCCTTCTCGCCAACATCAGTGTCTGACCTCACCAATGTGCTTCAGGAACAATGGCCAAAAATGTGGGGAAAAAAAAGATTTGAAGCTCTTATAGCTACACAGGGCGGGCCAACATCATATTAAATCCTATAGATTAAGAATGGGCTGTCACTGAAGTTTGTATGAGTGTGACGGCAGACTTGCAAGTGCTTTTGGCAGTATAGTGTATGTCCTCCACAAGGCGACTGGTGGAGGACATACACATCAGAGGTTATTGTTTATGTTGGGGTTTGTTTTACATACCTGGTAAACGTGCAATTTCTCTTTTTTTTTTGTTTTTCCAAATCAAATTTCAAACATTTTGGCAATAAAGTTTTCTTGTTTATAAGGTCTTTTGGGGCATTCCAGATAAGCGAATTTCTATAAAACAGCTGGGCATTCTTCAAATTCAAAACCCTGTCCTCACCCCTGAGCCTACAGAGCTCACCAATGACCTGGTGGATTTTATGTTAGTGAGAGTCAAGCGATGCAGTGTAGTGCATAACATATAGCTGTGGGAATCATGATACATGCACACACAAAACTGTCTTACAACTACATCAGAGTAGATTTCCACTGTTCTTTTCCTGTCCTTGTTTGCTCACACCGAGCCCCAAGCTTCGTTCGTCTTTGCCCTTTGTCCTTCCTTTACAAATGCGGCATGCACAACCTCATGCTCTCCCCTCACTGCTTCAGACAACATCAGTGTTCCTGTGTCATGACCTATTTACTCTCGATGTCTCTCAACCCTGCTGTAGCTCATGTGCTTGGGGTGAAATGCCACTGAAACCCGATGCCCCAAGCTTTGGTCATCACTCAGCAGTTCAGCTAGGATTAATGTCACAGTCAGAGTAAGAGCGACAATTTGTAAACCAGAAATAGCGACATAATGGAGCAGGATGTTTTATTTATTATATTTTAAATCTTATTTTTTTGGTCACATGACAGCAGTCAGAAGTTACTGAGAGAGCATTTCAATTTGCCTGATTCCTTTAGTGTTAGGCAATTATGCAACAGCTGTCACAGCAGTAAACACCTTTTGTGACATTTTGCCTTAGATGAAATCAATTACATTTCATGTTTACAGCATCACAAGTTGCGCTATGGAAAACCTTTCAACCCCACGCTATTAAAGCTACTGACCCCCGGCCCTATTAAAGAAAGAGAACCAATACACAGGTAATGATATAGGCAAAAAATTACATGTGGCTTTGATGTGTTGTCATATATATAATATTAAGTGTGCAGAAATATGAAAAGACTGCTTTATTTGCCCTTAGTCAGATTATTTTTTCTATTGCCTAGTTTGTTACTTTACAGTCCAGTGATTTATAATAGATAATCCAGGTGTCATTACTTATATAAACTACTGCACCTACTGTACTTATATAAATTAGTGTAAGACCTGTGTTAACCTACATTTCACACTAAAATGGACTGCTGTAAAATAGAATACAGCAAAAATAACCAGAATAAGAAATACTTCATTCATCCCAAAAGCTGTAGAGTACAGTTATTTCAGTGCTTATGAACATCAATTAGTGACTCTCATCCAGCTCACACCAATAATTCTTATGTCCCACACAAATACATATAATCTATCAAGTAAAATGTTTATGTCCCAGTTGCCAGTCGTTGCAGCTAGGGATCGGTCCACAAGGGCCTCCGCTCCTGGCCGCCGCCCGGCACACAGTACACCCGACCCCTACGACGTCTCCTGCGGGCGGTAGGCCTGCTGGTGGATGGGTTCATGTCCATTTTTCAGGCTGTGCCCGGCCGGAACCCATGGGCTAAGGCCCGGCCACCAGACGCCCCGGTAGCCCTATCCCGGGCAGATTGAACTGTTCCCTTGGTGTTCTGCTTATAGGGGTCTTCTGAATCCCTCTTTGACTCGTCCCTTATCCAGGACCAATTTGCCATGGGAGACCCTGCCAGGGGGCAGAAGCCCCCGGACAAGATAGCCCATGGGATCCCTGGAACGCACAAACCAATCCACCACGATAAGGTAGTGATTTGCAGAGGGGATCTGAGACCAGCCAGAGGGAGACCTGGGTGGTCTCAGAATCTCATCTCTGCTTTTCACGGATGATGGCCTCGCACTGGAACGTTCGCAGCCGAGTGTGAAGCGGTGGAAATGAGAATCAGCACAGGCAATGGTCCTCAGACGGAAAAGTGTGGAGTGCCCACTCCGGGTCAGGTTTCTATTGCTCTATTCTTGTAAGCCCTTTTGAATTGTAGCTCCAGTTTCTGGTTTTTAGCTGACAGGATTCGCGTCTTGTGCGGTCTTCAGCTTCTGTAGAACATTTTCCGTTAATGTTCCACCTGCCATGCATTCGGAGATGCTCTTCTGCATACTTTGGCTATAATGAGTGCTTATTTGAGTTAATATTGCCTTTCT
Source organism: Pelmatolapia mariae (assembly GCF_036321145.2). Lineage (NCBI taxonomy): Eukaryota > Metazoa > Chordata > Actinopteri > Cichliformes > Cichlidae > Pelmatolapia > Pelmatolapia mariae. The sequence goes on from NC_086240.1 coordinate 35,330,391, forward strand.
CATTTCTTGGAGCAGCCTGGCCAGTGGAGGTAAGCGGATATTTTCTCTTTTTTGGACGGTTCTCAGAAAACCCTAGAGATGGTTGTGTGGGAAAGTCCAAGCAGACCAGAAGCTCCTTAAATATTCAGAACAATCTGTCTGACATCAGGAATTTTCTTCCCCCTTCGATTTGACCTTCAGCAGGTTGTCTTCAACATGACTATATGCATACATGCACCGAGTTGCTGCCATGTCACTGAATAGATTTTTATGTTAATAAGCATTTGAATGGGTGTACCTAATAAAGTGGCCAGTGATTGTATCTACATTAGGTATACACAGCAGGTGCACAATGGAAAACTTATTTTAGAGCTAATTTACTTTTTGTCATTAGCACTAATATTGCATAGGCTTTATATTTTCCTATGTTTCATATGTTTACACACAGACATATATATATATATATATATATATATATATATATATATATATATATACACATGCTGATGTACACTCATCCCCCCTCCCCCTCCAAACGCCTTCGATGCTTATTCCCTTCCAATGCTGACGGTGAATCAAGGAGACCAGCGCATAGGCTGCAGGCCCGGATGTACTGTCTACATTGGCTGTCTCTCACCCTTTACCCATCCCTGTTGCTTGTCATGTGTTTCTTTGGTGTATTAAGAGTTTTTTCATGTGCTATGTGCAGAGGTGTTTTTTTTCTGTTCTCAAACTGATCTCCCTATTGGAGCTCAGTCTGGGGGGAGTTATTTTTTTCTCCTTATCTTTCCTCATATGGTGCATTTTCCATTGTTATAACCCTCTGACCTGTCTTCCCCGTGTGATGTTTTTGTGTAATGTATGTATGGTCGGAGGGTAAGATGGTGCCGCCATTGCGTGCAATAGGTCGGCAGCCTTAACATGAAATTTCCCCTTGTGGGACTAATAAAGGTATCTTATCTTATCTTATCTTATAACGATCATAACACAAATTGTATTCTATTATGTCCTTTTGGGGTTTTTTTTACATGAAGTATAAAGATTTAATTACAGGCATAATCACATATTATGCCCACAATTAAAGCTGTTGTATTCATTTTGTAGTATTGAATTTGGATTATAGTAAAATAATATTTTTATCACAATAATTACAAAAAAAACTCTGTTATGTTTAACTGCTGGAAGTTTTTTGTATCATCTGTCAACATGTCAGCCACAGTACAACAATTCCTGTCAGTGTGGTGTAACAACTCTTTTATCTGCTTATCTTTTCATTTATTTATGATGATGACAGTGTACTGGCATGCACTCAGCATGCTCGAATATAGTAAGGGGACTAATTAGTTGGCGTTCCTGTAGGGGGTGGAGACCATTATACAGCCTCCAGTTTGCTTTAAATTCAGGTAATGACTACCAGAGTGCATGTGTGTGTGTGGTACTGGTGAGGGCTGAGCACTGACGCCCGTCTGCCAGGCACTGCTGTGATGGGGGCATGTTTAAAACCTGGCAAACGAGCCTTGTCACCTGGCACCCCAGTCCCTCGCCGGGCTCAAGGTCATCAAGCTTGGCACGCTGCATCGAAAAGCTGGAGGGGAGAGTGTGAGAGGCATCTCTGAACAGTCGTGATGGGCTGCCATGTTGTAGCAAAGGGTCCCTCTTCGCCTGCAGCAATCTAAATCTTGCCACACACGCAGCCTCAGCATCCTTCTCCAACAGGCCGATGTCGCTCGCTAGCCGAGAAACCGAGAGATAGCCGTTTGAATAAGCAGCGAGATGTGATCTGATATACACGGACTATGAATACCTGTGAAGTGTGTCATTGTCAGACACTTCTGTTTTATCAGACAATGCCATTTGAAGGCGGTTGGAACAAGGACATAGACTGGTTCAGAATTAAAGCTCAGCAAAGTCCACCTGGGATTGCTCATAATGCACTTTAATCACCACAGATTTCCATAAGCTTAATGAAGTGGATGTATGCACTACTGCATCCTCCACCAACCACAGCATCCACCCAAATTCCCCTCTCATATCTGGTATTAGCTTCTCGTTTAGCTCATTAGTGAACATTTCTCTGATATTAAGTTAGTGGATCAGCTTAGGGTGTCTTATAGTTCCTTTCACTCGAAAAAACTGACTAAATACATAAAAACCCCCAGTCCTGGATCTTGCATTATTTTAATCGTATTCGAAATATTGTGTAGATGACAAAAACAGCCAATAGTGAAGAAGTGCTCAACTGCTCAATTTAACTTCTGCATGATGATCCACTGATCATATTGTTGTTACAGGGGTGTAACACTTCAAATTAGAGAAAGATTCCATTTTTTAAAAAGTTCAGTTTAATTTTTCCAATGTAGGCTTCTCTTCCATTATTGGTGACAATTGATTGATTCACCAGAAATTTAGCCTAAAATACAAGCATTACATGCACATTAAATGTTTCTCTGCGGGAAAATGCAGAGACTGTTGTGATGCAGTGGGAAGGTTAGCAGGAAAGTATTTTGGCACACTTTCCAACAGGATTCCTGAGAAGATGGAGAAGACTGAAAAGTAAGTACAAAGCTATGAATGCAACCACGAAAGTAGTAGCAGAGTAACAAGTGGCCCGAGGTACACTACCACAAGTGTAGGGTGAGGAGAGAAGGTGGAAGCTGAGCTTAAGTACTGTAATAATTGAAGATGGAAGACAGATGCTCCGGCTGGATCTCCTGAGACCACACCCACCACTGCAAAAGAGCTGTTAGTGACACCCATGTCCACATTCACACAGACAGAGGAAGGAGTGATAGAGAGCAACAAGAGGGAGAAAAAGAGAGAAGCCACCTGGAAGACAACAGAGACCATAACATGCGGTATTAGAGATCGTTTATTTGCATGTAAACTCTCACTTTAAACCTGCTCTATTTGTTTCTTTTGCTGTTCCGAACAGAGGACTGGCATGCTTCCAGTGTTTTAGGTTGCCGTAGCAAGCAAACTTCCTGTTAACACATATTTGTATTTCTGTAAACCTAGCAAACGCTTTAATAACTTTAATTCTACTTCTGTTTCAGTCACCATTAAATACAGATTTGACTATCGGCTAATGAGCAATAAAATGTGCTCAGTTATGAGCTGTAGTTATTAGTGTGGTTTAAATTAATAAATAAATACAAGGTTTTGTTTATGAAATAATTAACCACAAAATCTGAAATGGCAGATTTTCAAAAGTGAAAAGTGCCAGTACTCTTATCTGCATATACAGCTTTGGTGCAGAAACACAGGTACATCCTGTGCCTTGTCAGTGGATTTCAGTACAGTCTGACACATAAAGCACAAGACCAACAGGACCTCACAGTGGGCACAATCTGACAAGATATACAATGGGAAAAAAAGTATTCCCAAGAATTCGGTGCTAAAAAAAAATTAAAATTAAAAAATGTTTTGGCTACACACAGTAGAGGTTCTTGAAGATGTGAGGGGTTAAATTGCTTCAATTATCTCATACTTGTAGGATCAACAAACTATTAAAAGATAATACCAGCTGAATGCTTTGCGGAAAACAAAGTGTGCAACATTTGAAATAGCAGTTTGTTTCTTATGTATGTACACTACATTTTGTTTAACCACTGCCTTATGTTACGCTTAATGGAAATGTTATTTTCCACTTCAGAAGATTAAAAACATAATGGCTATGTTGTTGTCAACAGGGAGATGTCCAGAAACCCAGAGTCTGTGAAATTTAAAAAAAAATACAGGAAGAAATTGCAATGCACAATAATTTAACCAACTTGTTTATATTTTTTCTTGTTTTTCTTCTTTCCCATGTCGTTTCAAAATCAATCTTCATGTTTACTGGGTTGGAATTAAACCCTTCCTCAAAATCACAATAGATGTTATGTTTGTATGACTCTTTAATTTATTGTTTGTCTGGTGGCGGAGACTTGAATGATTATAGGGTCCGAGAATGCCTGCATTCCTAAACACAGAGCTGGTGAAGTAGAAAAGAGAATAATAAAGGATGGTTAAATTATTGATATGACAGGACTACCGTCCCTCTGGGCACACTTCATCAATACTTTCCATACAATTTAATACAAGGCTTACTGGGACGTGCTTACACATAAGTGGCCTCTGAATGATGCCCTACATTCAGTCATTCGCGCATGCACATTTTAAAACATGAAATCCAGCTGCTCCCCCTCACACTAAAATGCATTATTTAAGACTGGACATCACTCTGCTTCTTGCAGCTAAGGAGGCCTCTATTTAAAATCACTGGTTCCTCTTTCTGCAGAGCTGGACTGAATTACTGGTGTTAGTAAGACTGAGAGTTTCCTTTTAGGAAACAAAAAAACAAGCTGGACTGATACTGCCTTCACTGCTGGTGAATGTAGAAGGGACATAGCAGTTTATTCAACTTCGAGGAGGCTGTCAGTGAGTCCTCCAGCTCATGTGTATGTATTCCCTCCATTAGGTTCCCTGCCAGCTGAAAAAGAATAAGAAGGTAAATCCCAAATGTAATCAGTAAGCAACAAAGGGGAGGCTATATTGTTTGGAATCATGTGATGCTGAGGCTTCTGTGCTGGCTCTGTGGATTGCGGGTATGAGGTTGCCCCCCCAGGTGCTTCCTGTCGCCAGGTTATGCCTTGTGCTTGCCGGCTGAAATATTGGACAGGCTCCTGGACATTTTTATGTCTCCACAGGCATATATGCAGGGCTTAGCACCGTGTAATGCCAGTCTAATGTCAATCTATCAAAAGCTGGGATAAGAGCTTTTTGCTCATGCTTCTTGTTTGTTGCACAACATGAGCCATTGTAAAAATCCATCCGTCCTGCATTAGAAAAACAGCACCCACTGTGTTGCTGCCAGTGCTTTATAACCACTTCCTAGGTCATTTGTGGAAGCCATGATTACAAGCTGTAGTTACATGAATGAGCTCCAATGATAAACTGAGTGAAAGCAAAACTTCAAATGGTCCCAGACAAAGGTGGCTTCTATCAGTATCTTTCAGATGGTAGTATTGGTGGTATTTCAAATGAAACACCTTCTAAAAAATGTTTAGACAGTCACCTGGAGCAACCTACACTCTAAAAAAAGATCTGCTGGCTTAACGTAAAAAAATTAAGGTAACAATTTGCATGGATCTTTTTAAGTTACTTCAGCTTAGCCACTATAGCGTAAATGCCACAAGAGTTCTCTATTTAGGCAAACTCTATTCCTTACGTACAAACAACATGATTTGCTTTGTCCTCTACAAGCTTAATTAAGTTGAACCAACTTATTTTTAATTGTTTAAAAATTACTCCATTTAGTTATTAAAACTTATTTTTTTACTTTTATTCTACTCAGAAATATCCATGCAAATTGTTACCTTAATTTTTTTGAGTACTAATAACTTACAATAACTTATAACTTACAATTATACAATAAATTACACATTGAAATTCCAGTTTTATGATCAAACTGTTTATTAGAACACCAGTCCACCATTCCAGAGTCATTGACATTTCAATAGCAGACAAAATTGTTGCCTCCATAAAATAAATGACATAAAACACCCCTGTAAATCTGTCTCAAAAAGACTGAACATTTTGACAGTCATGCTCTGATTCAAGTTTGTTTGTGTTAAAGTGATAGTTTAGGTTTTTTTAAGTATGAAGTACATTGTGAGTGTATTACACACAGTAGACAGCAGTCAGTACATTCCTGCCGACACGCACGATAGGCTCAGTTTGTTTGTGTCACTTTGGTAAATCTGAACTAACCCGAACTAACACCAAAGTCACCAAATAACACAATTACACTTACTGATCAAGGCAGCAGGAGACCAGCAACTCCTATGTGCTGTCAGGTAAAATTGCTGTTTTTGTCCATGGACGCTGGTGGGCCAGAGCGCTTGAAACAACAAGCAGTAGAACTTCTTTTTCCTCACAGAAAAGGCTGTCTGATAGCAAAATAAAGCAGTAAACATATTCTTGATATAATGTACATTTAAACTGACATCAGTTTTATTAGGATGGAGGCTCATCTTGCCTCCATCCTAATAGCAGGTAAATCATGTCTGATTTACCTGCTCTTTGAAGAGATCCTCCTCCTTTTCCCTGAGATACACCACTAAGCCACGGATAGCGACCTCTCGCCCCGTCTGCTTCTCCGTAGGTGGAGCTTACTGACTGCCATCTACTGTGTGTAATACACTCACTATACATATGTACCTCATACAGCCTCACTTCAAAAGACCCGAGCTATCCTTTTAAAGTGCATTATTTTGAACTAGGTGTACTTAATGCTCAACGCTCAACTTTACACCTACTGCCTACTGTACAGTATGTAACACAACACATTGCAAACAACAGTGGAACATTTCCCGTTTAATTTGAGGATAGCCTCACTCTTCACATTTTTTAGTACAACAGTTTACTTTTTAGTGACATTACCTTAGGACTGGCTTTCAGATCATCCAGCTCGAGGAATATCTTTTGAAACACAAGGACTTCTGTTCCTTCAAGTATGATCCTTGCGCTGGCTGGATCAGACGTTGTGGCACCTCTGGTTACAATCTTCATCACTTCATTGGTAATATCCCCGCCACCATCCTGGTAGGTCAGAATCAATATAAATGTTTTAAGTAATCATACTTATACATGAGAGTAACACAAAATAGGGCTGCAACTAACAATTTTCTCGATTATCTGATTAGTTGTTTGGTCCAGAAAATGTCAGAAAATGGTGAAAAATGTCAATGTTTCTCAGAGCCCAATATGATGACCTCAAATGTCAAACATATTCAGTTTGCTGTCATAGAGGAGTAAAGAAACCAGAAACCATTCACATTTATGAAGCTGAAACCAGAGAATTTGGACTTCTTTTTCTAAAATAATTACTCAAACCGATCAATCAATTATCAAAATAGTTGCCGATTAATTTAGAAATCAATTAATAATAGATTAGATCGTAGCTCTAATACAAAGTATAGTCATGTCTGATTTACCTGCTCTTTGAAGAGATCCTCCTCCTTTTCCCTGAGATACACCACTAAGCCACGGATAGCGACCTCTCGCCTTCTCTCCACAGAATCGTCCTGTGAATAAGAAAAAGAATGTCGAACTGCTCTTCGAGGAGGATGGGTTTTTGATAATTACATCCAAAAAAAAAAAAAAGGATTGACTTTATATGGCCTGAACTGTACCAATTATAGATTTCCAGTGATAATCAAAATAATGAATTGATCATTTCAAAGAGCCATTTCTCTGAAATGATCAATTCATGAACTTGAAAAATCCAGGTAACAAATAGAAAAACTGCAAAATCTTGCAAATTACTCTGCCAATCATGATCCACATCACCTATAATTTGTTTTATTATTAAGTATTTATAGTTTTAATTGATATTTGTGCCTCAAGCTCTAAACAATAATTTGACATAGTTGCGTTGTAAACAGCTACCTTTTAAGACTCAATATCACCTATTGGAAAAAAAAAGTGGATTATCCTATTTGAAATAAACTACATTTCATTCATTCATACCTCTAGCAGCATGTTCTGGATGCGCCGAATGCGCATTTTTGCAGCCCCTCCTCTTGAGGACAGCAAGGACATTATTTTCTGAGAGTACTGGTCCAGCTTTGCCATGAATGTTGTCTCCAGGTTAACAGTGGTGATCCTTCTGAATTCTTGGTTTATCTGTATAAAAAAAAGGCACAAATAGGCACAACATGTTAATGTATACAATTTACTTTAAAAGAATACATACTGCAAATTATCTTATGGAAAAATATTTACCTGAACTGCATCAAAAAGTGCAGGCCATCTTTCTTTCAGGTCATTGATTTTTGGTGCTTGATTGACAACTTCCTGCCTGCGAATGGAGAATGTCTTCGCCATTTTGTCACTGATGATCTGACAGTTGTCCCTCTTCCTCACTTCACTGAGGAGCTCCACTCTTCCATATTCCAAACTTTCTTCCGTTTCTCCTTGTGGGTGAGGAGGAAACACAGGAAATCCTTATGACATTAAAAGTTAAAACTATGTATATTATTTTTAGTGTTGAGTTTCTCCTAAAAGTTGCTTTATGTTTCCAAATCAAAGATATTTTTTCTTAAGTGATACAACTGCGCTTATGTATCTGCAGTTAACACCCAAAAGAGCAAAATTATATGTTATGTGCTAATGCACACTCAATGTAATGTCATTAAAACAACTAGTTTATGAATGTTACTTAAGATCTTTCCTGTGGCGTTTCTACAACATGGCGTTCGCTTCCTCGCCCGCGTTTTTTGACTGAACTTTGACACAGGCTGTTCTTCAGCTAGGGCTCAATTAACAAACTTCAATCTCACATAAAAATAACTCTAGGACTTAAACATCAAAATGCATCGATGTTAAACCGAATGTATACTCAGTAACCTACATTTGTTTAGTCATGAATGTAAAACGGCCCAGCCTTTTGCTGGTCAAACCTTCATCAACGCTGCAACGATTTCAAAGTAGAAAGAAGAAAAACATGTATTACCCTGTCTTTGCAGAGTTAAAACTACTGCTACAGAAGCTCAGTGTCAATTAACACCATTTGGCTGCCACCGTAAAACAAAACTTAACAAAGACTAATGTTACGGTCGAATTACTTCACAAGTTAGCCAGAAGTGTAACGTTACTAGCTTATCACCACCACTCGCCGAGGAAGAGTTTAGTGTTGTGTAAAAAGGATTTCTTGCAGTGCGTGTTGATAGAGTTAAAGTTAGAGTTATTAGCTGCTGTGAATAAAACAAGGCAAAAAATTGTACTCACCACAAAGCTTTAACGTTTGATAACGTTCCGTACAAAATGGCGCTTCTCCGCTTTCTCTCTTTGCCTCCGTTTCTTTCGATCAGTGGTCTGAGAGTCTGTGAAGGTTCTCAGTCATCCAGGTCATCATAGTCTAAGGAGCTTGGAAAGAAAAGCGTCTGGACTTCTTAAAGTTGCTTGAAGACGTTTCACCTCTCATCCGAGAAGCTTCTTCAGTTCTAAGGTCAAATGGCCGAGAGTCCCAGATTTAAACCCAGTGGGAGTATCCCCCCAAAGAGGGACAAAGGACCCCCTGGTGATCCTCTAATCACATGAGCCAAGGTGTGAAAGCGGGTGTGGGACCTAATCAGCCAGGGTTTCGGGTGAGCTCATTGTTAAACCTGGCCCCACCCTATCATGTGAATTCCTGAGGTCAGATGGCCCAGAATGTGAGTGGGCGTTAAGGCGTCTGGGAAGGGATCTCAAAACTGGATTATAGATGGCAGACAATTGGTGTCGTAAACCACCGCCTCTGTTCAAAGATGGTCGCTCACAGTGGACATAGATGGCCTCTTTCACTCCTCTTAGAACTGAAGAAGCTTCTCGGATGAGAGGTGAAACGTCTTCAAGCAACTTTAAGAAGTCCAGACGCTTTTCTTTCCAAGCTCCTTAGACAGTGGTCTGAGAGCACAACATGTCCGGGCAAGTCAGCCTTGTACTCAGCTTTTAAAGGACGCTTACGAGATTTTTAAGTTGTATTAACTGAATACACTTTCATGTTAAGTTAACACAGAAATGTCTGTTCAAAATCGATATATTACTGAGCTAAGACTGTTTTCTTTATTTTCATTTCGACCAACTCATTAAATTAAGTTATCAACTGATTACAATGTGTACATGCAACAAACTTAATTTTTTATGCAGAAAAAGCTATTGATTTTAAGCTTTACTTACTAAACCCATGAATCATTTTTTAGAGTGTAGGCCACAGGACCGCCAACAGGAAATTGGTATTACTGGGATGCACTTCTGTCTGATGTGTAACACTGCTTTAAATCTGTGTTATTGTGGTAACAAAATCTGGGACATTTAGTTAGTTTGTTTTCATTTTGGACATCATAGTGCGACGAATGCTATGGCTCCATTTTTATTCTGGTCAGTAATTCTTGTTGCATGCCCTTTTTCCTTCCCCTCTCTATGTTAACTATGAAAGCTATCAAATGTCTAGCAAGTGCAAAATAATCTTTAAAAAAACATCTAGGATATTTCTAAAATAATCTGAGAGATTACTTTAGGCTAAACTGAGCATCCTCAAACTTCAGATGATGCAAATACATACTGATGGTGTCATGAAATAATGATTAGCCTGCTGGTAATTTACAAAGCTAATATTGGTAAAATGCAGCACTTGTGTTATGTGTTCCCTGAGGGTAGAATATTTAACAGAACCCACCCAGACAGTTACCCTTAGGGGTGGGATGACCTCAATACACTGCTAGAGATGCTTGAAGGCTGTAGTGCTGTCCGTGTATTCGTACAATTTAACAAAAACAGATGAACAAAAGGACTCAACATGTTGCACAACACAGGTCATTTGTCATTTGTCACTTGATGTTTTGGAAAATCACAGGTTTCATCTAAACTGCAATGAATGTGTCCATCCCAGATCTTGTTCTGTCAGTGTCCTTGGGCCAATATTAAATGCCTACTTGTGTGTGGTAAACTCCTTTCAGTGACAAAGCATAGATTGCCACCGTTGCCATTTGTAATAAAACACACTGTAGTAAATTATAACTTTGTTAAAACCCAATTCTCTCCCACATTTAAATGAGATGTTTCACACCATTAACATAAGCAGTTGGACACAGACATAATGTAAATGATTGGTGTTCTTATTTGCTCGCTCCCTGGCAAAACCCAGTCCAGTAAAACCACCACATGTGTTTCAGCGATAGCTGTTTCAAGGTTACTTAACTAGTAAATTGCTGTATGTTGCCTGTCTAGCTGGGCAGTTATTTGTCCACAGTGCACTTCTGCTCTTGCTTGCTCTCTTATCCTGTTTCATGCTTCCAAAATAGCACACATATTCAAATGGCTGTATGGCTGTGGAGATGAATGAGCCGACAAAAAAAAATAACAATAACAAGAGGAAGAAAGGTAAAAAATATCAATTATTTTTCAGTCTTTTTACAATTTAATCCACCTGATTTATTCTGATCAAAGGTTTTATGGGATTGAGATTTGGATACTTGCTTATTAAACTGTAACAGCAAATGGAGAGTCATCACTCTAATGCGGCATCTGTGCCTGAGAGTTCGTAAGGTTGACATTCCACTTTAAGGTTTCCATCTAGACATGAAATAGGCCTGCATAAGTGGATAGAAAGGCATCTGAAAATTCTTGAAATATTTTTTAAGCGAAGAAATTTAGACATGACATGAACAGGACTGTTGTTGTTTTGAAGACCACTATTATCCCCATACCAATTCATTCTCTTACCTCTATGGCATCATATGCTGAGTTCAGGAAGTGTAGACTTCATGTTTATATACATATTGACACACTGCCAGGTGCACTTTTGAATGTCCAGACTAGTCTAACAGAGTTCAACAGGACATGAAAATAAAAATATAAAGCGAGTCAGAAGCAGGTATTAATGCTGCCCCTGTATTTCAGCCCGCAGTTTTGTGCTATGTAAACAGTGAAAGAGAGGTAAAGTCAAAAGTAAAATGAAAATAAAGTTTTCAAAACAGTAATAAATAAATAAATAAATAAATAAATAAATTGGCTTTGTAGGTGTGCTGAAGCAGTGTGATCCAGTATAGTTTGGTCTGATTTCTTTAACCAGTATATACAATACACAACCTTATCAGCTGAGTGCATGTTAATGCAAATAGTGCAACCTGATCTAATCAGAAGCTTGAATCCTGTGGGATAATGATGACATTCTACTTAACATCCCTGAAGTGAAAAAAAGGGAAAAATTCTTCTGAAGGGTTACTTGAAATAGACAAAACAAACTGTGTAAGTGCCACACGGTGCAATGAGGGGGGGGAGGATGGTCAAAACAGTACTGGTCTTCGAACAACACAGCATGTGTGGCTCCATCAAGTTGACACTAATTAGAGAAAGTGGTTGGTAACTCAAGCCATGGTTATCATGCTGTTCCTCAAGCCTTCCTTTTGCTTTTAAAAATAACTCTAACTTACTACTACATACACTGATCTGATCTTATTTATTTGATCACAAATAAGGCATTTTTTTATTATAGAATAGGCATAATGGCAAATGAAACATGTGCTTAGGGACGATAAAATGTTTAAGAAGGGTCTCAAGTTCTCATCCCTCATTGGATGCTGAGGGACAGCAGTGATGATATTTCATAATATAAATTCCTCTGCTGCTTTAAACCATAGGAAACTTGCTATGAAATAATGTTTGTTGAAATCTGCCTGTTAAAGTCAATAAATGCTAACAATCACATTACTTAGGTTTGCTTTACATCTGTTTTTTTCTTTATTTTGAGAAAAAATAATATTCAAGTACAGGTGTGTGTGCCTTTTATATGTAAACAAAACCAAGATGTCCAAATAAATAATGCAAATAACTCCAAGACATCACAGACATCACAATAAAATGTGCATGGTTTTGGTTGCTAGGCAACAGTGGCCGGTAAGCCAGTGTGCACATATACACTTTAGGCCCGAATACCTCAACATGACATGTAGGTTTTGTTTTGCGAAGTGTGGGTGATGCTGACGGAGCATGAATGCACACTGGAAATGGAACGAGCTTTACATTAGAGTATGCTAAATTGATTGAGTGTAACAACCCATCAAAGAATAGAATACAATTAAGTATGTTTTTTGGCATGTGTGTCTCTACATGTTTGAGAGTCGGAGACAGACGTGATACGTCATGTCAGCTGTTTGAACACTGCTACCTGAAACTATGATTAATAGGAAAAAAGGTCTTAGAATTTCAGGTAAGTTCATGTTCAAATGCAATCTTCACATGCAGATGTGGTTCCCAGTATTTCACCCCTCAAAAAAAAGCCATCCAACATCTTCATGTTCACATTTTTCATCCACCCATTTTCTAGCGCTTGTCCCAGCTGAGATGGAGGGTAAACTTCTGACAGATCACCACTCACTGATACACTGACAACCAATCATCCTTATATACACACCTTGATACGCACAGAGTGTAGAATGATCAATCTAAATATGAATAAGTAATGCTGATGTCAAAAAACTAAAGACAATAACAGAACAGAAAAAAACCTATACAATACTGTGAAAACTATTTCAACACTTCCTGATTTCTTTCTTTTTTTCTTTTTTCTTTTTCTGTGATACTGACATCTTTCAAATCATCCAACAAATGTTATTATTAGATAGATAACCTGAGTAAATGCAAAATGTAATTTTTAAATGATGATTTTGTTTGTTAAGGGGGAAAAAGCTGCCTGGTGCTGTCTGAAATAGCAGTTGCCCTAATCACTGGTTGTGCCACCTCTGGCAGCAAGAACTGCAGTCAAGCATTTGCAATAACTGGAAATGACTCATCACATCACTGTGGAGGAATTTTGGCCCACTCTTCTTTGCAGAATAGTTTAATTCAGCCACATTGTGGGACATTCAAACATGAACGGCCTATTTAAGGTCATGCCAAAACATCTCGATCTAATTTAAAACCTTCATTTTGTTTGTTATTTTCAGCAAGGTGGCCTTGCTGGTGTGTTTACAATCATTGTCCTCCCACACAGCTCAAGAGCAGTTGAGCTTCAGTGGACAAATTGACGGGAGGCCATTCTCCTTCAGGATCTAATCCAGAATTCGTGGTTACATCAGTTACAGCAAGTCATCCAGGTCCTGAAGCAGCAAAGCAGTCCCAAACCATCATAATACCACCACCATGCTTGACTGTTGCTCTAATGTTCTTCTTACGAAATCCTGTGTTAGTTCTCTTAGTTCTGTTAGTGTGTCTCAGAGTGATGCTGAAAAATTAGTTAATGCATTTATTATTTCTATTTAAACTATTGTAATTTCCTATTAACAGGTCACACTAAAACTCCCTGAAATGCTGCAATAAGAGTACTAACTGGGACTACAAAGTGAGACCATATTTCTCCCATATTAGCATCTCTTCATTTACTCTTCAGAATTTAATTTAAAGCCATTCTCCTCACATACAATATACTGAATAATCAAGTCTTGTCATATCTATTTTATTTACCTAACAGATAACAGATCTTTGCGTTCAATCCTCATTAAAGACAGCTGACACACTTTAGCTTTCAGTCAATAAACAATACTTAACTGTCACTAAAACCAAACAGAGTGCAGATTAAGGGATAGTACTTTCTTATTTAGGTATTTAGTTGATGCATTGATTCAGATTACATGATTAGAAAGTAATGAACGATTTCATCAGGATAAAAAGCGTGTTTACCTGGTGATACTTTTTTGGTCATGTTAAGAAAAACTCATTGATAGTATTTTTTTTATATTAGCAATATTATTATATTATTTGTAACCAGCATATTATATTAAGTGAGAAAAAAATGTGTTGCATCCTTTATAGAGTCCTCTCCCATTGAAACAGGATTTAGTTTGAAAGCCAACCAGCCAGCTTTTAGCAGTTATTAAAATAAAATATAGCAAAATGAAAATGTTAACATTGTTTATTATGTTATGTCGTCAATTTTAACAAAGACTGAACAACATACAGAAATTAAAAAAAAAACACATAAGAAATCATTTTTTCTGTGACAGACTGTTTCTGTCGTGCTCTTTGTTTTTCAATATAGTTAAAGCTCAACTTTTTTATTATTTTGAATTTTAATATTTCTAAATTCTGCCTGTGCCATTTAGAATCAACTCTTATCTTTGTGATTATCCATCCATCCATTTTCTGCCACTTATTGAGGTCCGGTTTGGAGCGGCTACACTCTAAGCAGCGTGGCCATACCTCCCTCTCCCCAAATAACTCCACCAGCTCTCCTCGGGGACACAGAGGGGTTACCAACCCAGCTGCAAGACACCCAGTGTCTCTTGGGCTTGCCCCAGAGTATCCTCACAGCTGGACATGCCAGCAACCTCAGTGTAGAGGTGTAGCAGCACTACTCTGAATCCCTATTCTGTCCTAGTTGACAGACTTCAATGATGATTATAATATTGTAAATAAAGAAAAAAAAAGAAAAAAAAAAAGAAGTAATAATGCTCAGGAAATTCTTCTTCCCAACCTTATGTTAAATTTTTTTACATGACAAATAAATAGAGAATGAAAAGACTTATTGCAAACTGTTTTTGTCCTACCCATCCTCAGCTTTCCTTTCATCCCTCACTAAGAGATGAGCTAAAGGAGTCTTTCTGCTGCAGACACACTGGCTTCCCACTCACATAGCCTCCACTGTAATTACCGAGGCTTTTCACAGAGCTGCTTTTGAACGTCAGGCGCCAACACTGTATGATCACACCTCACCAAGCTAACACCCTGGGATATGAGATTGTGGTCACAGCAGCCGCCAGCCTAGTGCCTGTTGTGTTACTTCCTTGGCATGGTGCTCCTGCACATCAGGAGTTACATGGCACTGACCCTGTAAATACAGCATGACTAAATGAGCGAGTAATGAAATCCCTGTCTGGTGTCTGTACAAACAGCTTATCCCTCAACCTGGGCTTACGCTCTAACATGTTGACGGTCTCACTTTCCCTCCCTACCTGTCTTTCAACATGTGGCAGAGTGATAGGAATCTCCCCAAGCTCCTTCATCCCCTTGCTTGCGATCCAGGATCGACTTTGTCTGCTTTTGTCTGCTAATCTCTCCAGATATTTAGGTATTCATTGCTCTGATTCGTTACTCCTTTGGGCCTTGTAACCACAGCCTGCCTCCAGACAGTACCCCAGAGAAGAGACAGACGAGAAGAAAGAGGAGGTTAGGGAAACGAGCCACAGACGGTACAGAGCTTATCGGCTCTGAACACCCGAGTGTTAGCAGCTCCCTGAATGCTATGAATATCGGTGACTCTATGTGTGTTTATTAAGAGACAGGAAAGACATGCAAAGAGAATTGTGTGTGTGTGTGTGTGTGTGTGCGCATAGGTGTATGTGTTTGTGGGTAGGTGCCACATTGTTTACACTTCGTTTCAGCATGGATGCAGTTTTTCTGCCGCAATACAAGGAAGGTATTAACGTTGTACTGGTGTCACTGAGAGGCTACAGAGCCAGACCACCTCAGATGAAAAGAGAAGGATATGTGTTATTAAAGAGAGCCAGCAGAGAAGGGAGAGAGCACTGCTGAGAGATTGCATGTAATGAAAAATTTATATTTGGCTCTTATCACTGAAGCACCTCCTATATTCAAAGTATCGAATGATTACCAGGCAATCAAAAGTGAATGGCTTCTTGGTAATGGCACTCTGTCAACAAAATAACTCATGCCTATCCAATCACAGACATTTGCAGCTTTTACATGAATGCAAAGTATGACAGGATGTTTAATTCACCAATCTGTGTTAATTGATATTAGGAGAAACAAAGTCCAGAATCATTCCCTCTGTTTGCAAGGAGATTGCAATACTGTAATGTTGCTCCTCTGGCAGTGGCACAAAGTAGAATACAAAGCAAAAATTCTAAAGTTACCTTCTGATGTCATACAGTTTACATGCAGTATCTAAATAAATATTCCCACTTCTGGCTCTAACCAACCCCGATGCCTACTACCGGGGCCGTAGTCATGGATGTGAATGAGAAGGGAAGACAATAAGAAACAAATGGATGTCCATTATAAGGCAGGGATGGTCTGCACTCGCAATTCTGGGTCCAATGTTTGCAGTTAAATTGTGCCATTGGAATCTACCTCTCTCTTTTTGTTCGTTAGAGGGTCTCACCACAAAGTATTTCTATGTGACTGCCAAAAGGCTGCCAACTTGCATTGCTCTGTCTCAAGGTTTTGATAGCAGAATTTGGCAGAGACCAGTCACAGGCAAAGGAATACCTTTGGAGGACTTTTGAGAAGATGTTACTGTTCTTGGCGATTCAAGGAGTTTAAACATCACTGGCTGCAATTGTACGAGTTTTCACATGTGAGTAGATAAACAGGAAACAAATCACAGGGGCGATATTTTGATGTATTAAAACAGACTTATTCGGCGCCGCTAGCCTATGTTTGTATTGTTTGAGCTTGAATTCTGACTACCAATCAAAAAATAAGAATAAATATTAATGGAAAATCAATAGTTTGCCAGTTATTAAAGTAAACCTTCAAAGCATACTGCACAATTGGTCAGAACATCATGGCCTTCCATTGCCATTTCAAGTATAATCTCAGTGACAATGGAAAGTCATGATGTTCTAACCAATCCTGGAGTACACTTCACTGTGCAGTTAAAAGTTGAATTGGTATTATGTAAGTATTATCATAGTTATAATTATGAAGCAAAAGCAAAATACATAAACTAACGGCTATATTCCTTTTTAGTAGAAGCAAAGGAGACAAAGAGGGAGAGTGGCCCCAACCAATAAATAACAAATAAACCAACCTACCAAGTTATTATTCTAATACAAGTAAGCGATCCAGGCAGTTTACTTTCACTCTGTAAAGCCTGAACCACAAAATAATTGCAAGAAAATTACAATTGTTTGAAAGTGGAGTGCTTATTGAACCCATATAAATAAATATATGACTTTTCCTTTTTGCTACATCCAGAATTGTTGTGCATTTTTGGGTTAAAAACGATGCAGAGGTCTAAAATATGATGCCTTTTGCTGTGTTACATTGATAAGAAAGTGTGCTACTAAGCTCAAGTAATATTCTTCACTTGTTCTTGCAATTGCAATTGCTATTACAGCTATGAAGTCAACAAACTACTATGTTGCACATTATCGCATCTCTGGTCTTCTGTAAAGCAAACAAAAGGAAAGCTACTTTCAGTTGGTGGGAACATGAAGAGTAAATCTCTATAGTGTTTAAAAATCGACAGGGAAGGTAAGGCAGCTGCAAAGCCCCGTTGCCACATGATTTACGTTGACATCCACCTGTGTCATTATTTCTGCAACAACACCCCAAACCCCAAATCATGACTCATCCCTCTACACTGACATCTATAACTTGTAGCTGAAAATTTCCTCAATCAATCTGTTGGATGTGCAGAAATAAGAAGCGTGCATAATGCCGTCCTATCACCTGCACATGTTTTTTTAAATTGGCCCTGTGATTTGACACATTGCCTCTGATTGCACCTGAGCTGATTCTACTTATGAATTACACACAGGCCTCTAATGCTATAAAGTGTACCTTCAGGATATTGCACTGTGTCCCTTGGTCTTTTTACATTGCTAAGCAGGTTTGTTAATTTCTTTTTAAAAGCCTTTGTCAAAGACCCTGCAGTGTGATTGCACAGATACACAGGCTGCAGGATTTTCATTAACAGATATTATTTCCTCAGCTGGTTTAGTTTAAAACATTAAGGTCTTATTGCTGGAGAGAGATGCAGAGGTGGGCAGCAGGAGAGGAAGTAATATTTTTTTTTGAATGAGACTCAGAGTGGCGATATCCCATTATGTAGGCTGTCACTTTGGGTAACCCTGGGAGTATGTCAGCCAAAAGCATCCGACACGCTATACGCTTTTACAGCAGCAATACGATTTTCTATCATTTCTAAACAGAGGTCAGGTGGAGAAAACATGTTCATTTATTTACTCTCTGTCCATGATGTGTTTTGTTTCAGCGCACAGCATGCACCTTAACCTCTGATATGACTCCAATATCCAGCTGGTATCTTGCCTAAATACCTAATGTGGCAATGATTCTGAAACTTCAGATACAAGTGGTATGCTTTAATAAATAGGAAATGTATGTGAAGAATTTCAGTTAGATACTACTGCACAATCTTATCCCTGTGTTAAGACATTCTGGGTACAATAGAGGAAAATCCGAGTTATGTCTGACACCAAACAGGAGTTAATTTTAAATTTATTTGCCTGATTAAAAATCTTTTGGTTGGAGGTCAAGACATTTTATGTAATTTTCTGGAACTTAGCCAAAAGAAGAAAACTGCCTGACCTCTTTAGATAACTCCTGCTGCACACCCAAACCTGGAGCCGAGAGAAGAAAGAAGTAATACTTAGCACTCCAGACCTGAGTGTAGCGACAGATAAATTGTGCTCCCTGTCTGCCCTGCCCTGCTCAAACTGACCGCCTGCTGGCTATCTGCCACAGAGATATACTCGGTATTAACAGTACAGTGTTGGTGACAAAACATACAGAATACTTATATCTTCTGAGGGAAGATGGGTGCATCGCCTAACCCAACCTTTATTGGGATAGGACAGTGGAGAAAAGACTGAAAGCAGGGAGAAAGACACACAATGACACACCAATATGTCTTGTGGCATATGATGAGCTATACCAGCTCCCAGAAATGAAAATTTCCACCAATTTGGAACAGAAGGTTGAGAAGAAATGTAACTGCTTGTTTCAAATCCTTGCTGACAGTACTCTATAAGTTGCGATAGCCAGCAAGCAAGCCGCCCCCACTCTAGTAACAGGATGTTTCAGGCTTCTCCACAGGTCCACAGCTGTTTACTCAAGTATTTCTGATCTGTCCTGCACACACGTGTAAGCATGCATAAAAAATGCACACACACATACAACTTCCTCCATCATCTTTCTCTTCCTGTGCCTTTCTCTCCATTTCCACTCTTATGCTCACTTCATCTCTCCTTTGCAATTTCCATCTGTTCAAATGAAATATATTTGGCATCCAGAGAATGCCCCTCAGCAGTGAGGGACAATATATCTTACAAATATCAGCCACGGCTCATGTAATATTTATATAGGGAATGTGGCAGTGGGTGATGTCAACAATGCTTATCGTGAACAGGTTGAGCATCCCTCCAAAGTGCGCCAACACCTGCCAACTTTTTGACAGCGTAGGTGCTCGGCCAATCCAGAGACTCATTTACATGTTACCCAGCGATCGTGGTTGACCTGATCACATCTGGCACGCTTGTCCAATTAATTAATCATGTGTAAGTGAGGCCAACCTCAGGCTTTGATTATGACTGCCATATTGTTTTAAAGAGAAGTTCTGTGTGTGTGGTGGGAGGTTGGCAGACAAGTGGCCAGATGGACAGTGACGATTTTGGGAGAAACGGCCGGCAATGTCCCATTTAATATACTGTGTGTGTCTGGGAAGAACCTACTGTCTTATACACATTAATACAAAGTTTTCTAACCTTAGAACACACACACACACACATATATATATATATATATATATATATATATATATATATATATATATATATATATATATATATAAATTAATGAACATTTGTCTGTAGTTATTAAAAGAGAAGGAAAAATAGTTTATAATGCAAAGACGTATTTTCAGTATTATGGTGTCTCTTAATGGTAATTGTAAGCAAGCATTTTATTCATTCTGACCATAGGCCACCATAGTAGATAATATCCCTTTTGTGCAACAATTATGAGAACCTCAGTAAAGATGTATTTTTCCTGAGTGAAAAAAAAAACTATGCAATTTCAATTTTGTTTATGGAGCGATTTTTCATGGAGTTACAACCACCATGCCATCATGCATTCGACTTTTGCAATGCATGGTGTCCAGAAACACAAATATGATGGTTTAATTTGCAGATTTTCTAAAAAATAAAAATAAAAATGAAAAAATCTATAAAATAAAATACTCTTAGAAAACAGCAGTTTTTTCAGTATTTCTGTCATTTACAGTAGTTCAGTTCAGTCTGGCCTCAAGGAAATTCACTAAAACACTCAGGTCACAAACCAAAGACATAGAGTTTGCATTAATTAACAAGCACTATACATGGTCTTACAAAAAAGTATGTTGACCTAAACAAGGTGAATAAATGTTCTTCCTCCCCTCTGGTTTTATGTTATCTTCTCCCATCATCATGTCGGTCTCATTTCTTCATCTTCATCTTCAAACCAGTATCATGGCAAAATGTGTAATAGACTGTCCACGGTGTCCATGCATTGGAGATACATGCAGAAGTTGCAGTAACTTGCAGTAAGCCGCCATACCAGCAGAGGAAGGTATTTTATTTCAAGCCAAAATTAAAATAATCACAGGAAAGTGTTTAAACAGACATTATTAAGACGTGTGTGTGTGTGTGTGTGTGTGTGTGTGTGTGTGTGTGTGTGTGTGTGTGTGTGTGTGTGTGTGTGTGTGTGTGTGTAGGTGTGTGTGTGTGTGTGTGTGGAAAGGGTGCAGATACTTTTTCACAGCAATGTGTATATGTTAAGATGAAAGATTCTCATTGATATGTCATCAAACAACACAAATGCAGTTTATGGTACCAGTTTTACATCAAACTTTGGGGATTTAACAAAATCATATAAGGTCTATCCAGAGGAAAATTAAATAATCTCATTGAAAACAGAGTGAACTCATCATTTTGGCAACTTGCGCTGAGGAAATACTATAAGCAAAAGGGTAATCTTTCACTGTGGGTGCCTCAAGCTATCTTGATCTGTCAATAAGTGCATGGAGTTAATACTAGAATATCAATCACTTCTGTAAAAGTGATTTAAGATGCCACAGAAAACCTGACTGCATTTAAAGATGTGTAGTGGAGTGAAAAAAAGATGCCATGTTTGCTGGTATTTTATCTACTTTATT
Organism: Pelmatolapia mariae; assembly: GCF_036321145.2. Classification (NCBI taxonomy): domain Eukaryota; kingdom Metazoa; phylum Chordata; class Actinopteri; order Cichliformes; family Cichlidae; genus Pelmatolapia; species Pelmatolapia mariae. The sequence continues at coordinate 35,351,785 of NC_086240.1, forward strand.
TTAAATGTTATTGTTGAGAGTCGGTAGTGAGCTAAACAGCAAATCAAATTATGATGATGTGCAAGTTATCAATATTTGTTTACAAAAGACATTCAGTAGTTTACTTACCACAAGGGATGCTTTTATCCATGAACTTCACAGTACGAGTACTACGAGTGCATTTTTTAAAGCAAAGCCATGTCAAGTGGGAATTGAACTTCTAACCCTGACAATGTTTTCACTATGCTTTAATCACTGAGCTATAGCAGTGTTACCCAGTATATACTTTGGACTTTAATGCTCAAACTTGACACTGTGGGGTTTTTGTGTGTGTGTGTGACAAGGGCAGTCAAAACATGTCTTCAGTGGGCCCAGTGGCAAACTAGATGTCTACTGTGTGTTGTAAGGTCAGCAGTGTTTGCAAGCAAAACATAAAGGCTTGAGGAGAGGGTGGGGAGTTGAGACGTAGCTTCAATCCAGAATTCCTGTCCTCTCCAGAGCCCCAACTTGACCCTCCCTCTATGGATCTGTCTGTCTGTCATAGTTGTCTGTCTGTGTCTCTGTGAACTTACAGAAGGCCTCTTAATGATTTTCTGTCTTACAACATTTAACAACTCTCCCACAATCATGGAATTCAATCTCTTGTACATTGTGTCTTCTTACCAGTAGTTTTTAAAGGAATATGTTACAGTGTAAGCTGGGTTTTAATACAGACATTTACACTGAAATAAAAAACAAAATTTAGTATTTTCTTCAAGTTTTGGCAAAATGAAACACAGGACACAGAATCAGATCCTGAACCAAACCTTGACCTGAAATAACTGCCTTTCTTGGTGTCACAGCAAGTTAAATGATCCAGGATCAGAATGAATGTGAAACATATGTGTAAAAGATTGTAATGTAAACTACTTTTTGCATATTGTTTGCAGAAATGGGCCAACTTATTTTCCTGCTTTCATCTGTTATGTGGTATTAGGCTACTACCAGTTAGCCTTTCTGCTTCATACATCCTGCTCTGCCTGATATCCCTCTGGCCATCACCCCACATCTCTCTCTGTGTTTTTGAATCAGGCATCAATGAGGAAGGCAGAGAGATGAAGAAAGGGTAGGATTGGGTTGGGAAATATGGGGAGTTGTGTATGTGTGTGTGTGTGTGTGTGTGTGTGTGTGTGTGCAGAGGGAGTATGGGAGGTGCACTTCAGGGGGTTGCCTGTCACAGCTCTGTCATGTTGATAGACATGTCAATCATGAATGAGCAGGAGGTGGAGAGCCAGAGAGGGAAGGGAACATAAGAGATGAGAAAAGTGACACTAAGAAAAAATATGAGAGGGATGCGAGGCATGAAGTAAGGTGGTGTTGGGGCAGGTTGTTTTTTTTTCCTTGCATAATCATTTAGAGGTCGCATAGGTAATAAATGTAAGTTACCTCTATGGCAAATGTATTGTGACCAAAATAGACCCACTAACTGCATTAATTAAAAAAGTCTCAGCTCTCAAGTGTCATCGGTTTCTACATGCTTTTCTGGGAGCTGTTGAGAGGATGCTGTCCATGGTGCTTAAGAAGATGATGAAGTAATTTCAAGCTTAGATCTGCATAAATGCTCATTAGGAAAATATAAACCATATAAATACAAACTGACATTCTTCACCTTGCATTCATTGGCAACTAATATAAAGAAATGAGTCTTCAGGTATCAGCTCTGTGAGTAGCAGTATCGCTGTGAACTCAATGCATGAGTAAGTATGTAAGTATGTGTGTTTTGGCACACATTTTGAAGGTTTCTACAATTTTTCTGTTTTGCACATTCATGAAAAGTCTTTCATGTAAAGAACATTTTGGAGTCAAGTGGGAAACATGTTGTTTTTTTAAAAAATGCCACTGGCACTGATCTGTCTGGGGTGCCCCTGTGAGTGAAAAGAATATTGGGGAGGAGCACAGACACATTTATGTAAGTATTTCAGCTTGTGTTGCATTGATTTATTCAAGGTTTATGTATTTACATCAGGCTTGTTATCTTGTGATAAATATCATTTGATATGATGATGTATCTTGCACTAAATAAAAGCTGATCAGTAGATAAATATTCATAAGTGTTCAATTCATGTAGTGTATAAGATGTTGTCCTTGAGTGGTTAGATGCGAACAAAAGTGTGGAAAATTATTTGAGCCATTGGTTGTGAAAGAGGCTGAAGTGGTTATTATTCCTTATGTAATTAATTTATCAATCTTCTAAATTGATGCACTCAACAGTTTGTATGTTTTTGAGTTCACACATTTGTTGTAATATTTTTTAATTGCAAGTTGTGTGACTATACTGTGTTATGTTTGTCTTTGCACTAATAGTAGTACATCGTCTTTAGACACCACTAGCTACTAAAGACTGGAACATTTGGATAATACAGGCAAAAGTCAGTTTGGGTTAACAGCGTTCACCCCCTTTTTATTTTGGTCTGAACACTAATTTTATAAGTCAAAAGATAATTTGTGTCCTTGACTTGTTGATGTCACTAGGTTACATAAAAAAATTCCTATTCCTTACTGACACACTTTGCAGTGCAGCACACAGTTAAACAACAATGCCCTGTGTCTCTGTGCCACATCAGTCACTGCTGCCTCCTAGAGAGCGAGCATGAATTTAAAAGCTCCTTTTACTCCTCCAGGCGATAAAGTGGCACTATTTGTCTGTGGTGCATTACACTCTGCAACGAAGGCATTTCGTATGCTTTGCGCCCCATCCTTCTCCTTTTCGTCTCTCACCATCGCTTCCACTCCCACTATATTATACTTAAATACATTTCTGCTTTTGACAGTGGGTATCACAGAGATGATATCAAGTGCATGCTGGTCCCTCTCTACAGCTGTCATGGTCTTCTTAACATATGCTTTCCGATAACATGAGGGAGTAATGTGCAAAGGGCGCAGCAGCCTACGTATGCAAAAGCATCCACCACTGTCTCTCTTACTATCTTTTTCAAGAAAATGGTATTTGAATGCGTTAAGTGTCTGGTGTCCCGATTTACTCCTCTCAGTTTTCTTGGTCATTACATGCACAATATCAATGTGATACATGCCTCTATTGTGTAATTCGTGTACATATTCTAATTTCAGCAGCTTAAAAACAAGAACTGGAGGCATCTCACTTCCTTCTTAGCTTTTTATCCTCTTTCATTCTTCCTTCTTTATCTCTGTCTCTGTCTTTCCCTACTTGCCTCCTTCCTTCTGTCTGTTACACCCCTCCCATGAATTTCAGCATTGAAGATTAAAGGAAGAAGCTGCAAAGCTCCCAGGTCTAAATTAGATTCATGCTTCCTTGAAAGAACATAGAAATTTGCAGGATGAAATGCGAAGGTCAGATTTTGAAGTCTTTTCCTCTCTCTAGCCAAAAAAAAATCATCATACTCTTCATGTGTAAAGTCAGTATGTGCCGCTTTCTGACAAGTTCAAAGACCTTTGCATATTAGGACCTTGAGTGCCACAGTTTTGATTGTGAAAGTACTTAATTTAGTTTTTCCTTTTAATTTAGTCTCAATAATATTAATTCTTTTGTTATTTTATGTATACATAGACACTATTGTAACATGCATATGTAGAACCAGACAAACAAACTAAATTATTTGATGAGGGGATAAAGAACAAACAACAAAAAACCCCATTAAAGTATTATGTGAATATCACTCTGTGATTTTCCTGCCAAAATGTCAACAATTTGATTTTATCTGGCCTGCATGCCCAGCTGTCAGTGTGCATTTGCATGTCTCTTGTTAGCTTTACCAAAAATTAAAAAAAGACACATTAACAACATGTCCTCTTAAAAACATGTGCGCTTGTATTTTCACAGAGAAAAAACCTTCACTGCTGATCAAGTGGTGATTGCCGTTTTGCACAAAAGCTACGAATTCACTTTATCATCAGACATTGTATGAGCAGCTTTTAATCTGTTGATGCAAAGCATGTCTGCAAAATGATAATTCCATTAAATTACACTCGGGAACCTACAATTAGAAATTCAAATTCAAACTCTGTGGGATGCTCATTTCCATGGAACTTCAGATGGAGATGCGCTGTGCTTAGAATTAAGATTGCAAAAGACTTTATTTACACGACAATTATAGTATATTGAGTTATTCAGTGATGCACAAAAAAACCCACAATAAGGTGTATTTATGATATATATTTACACCCAATTTCTTAACTACATATTCAGTTCCCCTGTATTTCACCCAGTGGCATCCTGGACTGGTCACCAGTTAGAAAACAAAGACAACCATTTACACTCACATTTATGGTGAATCCGATTTTTAGTCCAGTTGTTCTGCAGTTTACATACCTCAGCCTCTTGTCCTTGCTTCCCTCTATTAGGAATGGCTTCTTGACAGCCACCTTTCCACAAACTTAAGAGTAGAAAACAACTTTGTTTCTTGCAACTGTTGTTTGGGGGCTTTAACATAACCAAGTGCCGCATTTATGGTTAAGATAAACTCTAACTACAGCATCAGTACTAGAACATCAAATGTGTGTCCTTCGGCATGATACTGAACCTTTGGATGACACCCCCCCCCCGGGAAAAAAAAGACAGATCCATAAATCGCACCCATAGAAATAATACAGAAAAACACTTAGCTCCAACGTAAAGCCAGCAACTGAGAAATGCAGGTGCACAATTAAAACATTACAATGATTCGAAGCAATTATCTTTGATTGCTCTTCCCCTTCTAGCTGACGAGACTATCGCTAATCACTGTGCTACATCCAAACTTTTCCAAGTGCCTCCAATTAAAGTGACTGTCTGATAAAGATGAGGTGCTTTAATAGTTTATTTGTCCATTTTCATATCCCAGAAAAATCCCATTTGAAATGACAATAACTTTATCTGCAATGCACAACAGTGGGGAAAAAAAATGAATGACTTCTGACAAAATACAGCCGCAGTTAATTAAATATAATATGTTAACTTAAGTGAAATTAACAGTATAACATGCTATTGAGGCTGTCTCAAATGTATCATCTCATTTATTTATCATTTTTATATAATAACTGATAAAGAAAACAATATAGTTACATTTCATATGTGCTATTTCCTTAATTTTTTAAGAAAAACTAAACTTTTATATTTGCAGATCTCATCAAAGGTCAGTATAATCACTCAGTCCGTTTGCAGTGGGTGATTGTTGACACAGCTAATGAAATAGTAACAGGAGTGATTCATCACCATTGTGGCGTCATTACTGCAATAATTTAACTGAACATGGGTCATCAAAACAAGCCCCAGCAAACTGGAATCCATTCATCTTAACATTGCCTGTCTCTCGCCTGCTAATTTAAAGTGAGAGTGGCACTGATGTTTTTGTGTGAGCTTCATCAGCCTGTGCATAACCATATGCGATTGGCTGCGTGGTTAATTGATTAGTGTACTGGGGGAATGGATTGTTTGCTTGATTGATTGACTGATGGGTCACGCACATTTGTTTAGTGTTATGAGCCATAACACGCATCTGATCTGACTGCAGGGATAAAAGTTCAAAAAAGAGTAACATTAGACTGCAGATGCATTTCATTCATTTACCAAAATAAAAGAAACAGAAAACTACAAAAAGCGTTTTTCTCAGATGCGCAAAGCTCCTTTAAAGCGAGGCAATTATATTGAAAAATTCACAGGATGGTTGATCAGGATTTGTGATTTTTCCATTTCTACAGTATTGTTGTCAGTGTTCCACAAACTTGTGGACCCCAGCTTATACCCTTTGTACTTAAGCTAGCCATGTGTTCAGACTCTATACTGTATCTCCTGCAGCTAGAAAGGCAAAAAAGGATATTTGCCACAGTATTTATTCCTTTGGTGATTTTTCTATCCCTATATACCTTTAAATAAAGAGAGATGGGGGGCTTTCATCCAGTGACGATGCTATTTGACCCACAAAGCTGTTCCAAACCTGCCAAAGTGCCCTATCCACCAAAGCAACTTTCCCAGCATGCCCCCCACTGTTAGCCCTAACATGACAAAGTAGCAGCATGTGTACTGCATTCTCATATGCCTCCCCCGGAAAAACAACATAGACATAAAACTAAGCCCACCTCCTTAGACGCACCCTGTAGGCTCATCGCCATTTTTTTAACTACTAAATGTCAACAGAAAAGGAACGCTGTGGTTTATGAGCACCTGGATGAGGAACAAATAAATTAGAAAAAAGCTGTGAGAGATGGAGAAGAAGGAGGAGAAAAAAAACATTAAATTAATCCTCTAAAAGCCTTTTAGCAATATTGCCCTCCCGCAGCGATCCGGTAGCACACACAGAGACCACTTCCAATCATTTAATTCCAGCTAAAATTTAATTTAGTCCAAGAGCTATTCATTTTGTTGAATGAATGTGCCGCCTACCTCCAAACCACCGTCGCCTGAACATGCATACGTACGCGCTATGTACACCTTGTGTTCCGCACATACACACATCATCAGATGACTCAGTGGCAACATTGTGTCCATTTTATTTTTGGACTAATGTTTTTATCACAGCAAATGACACGTGTTTAACTAATAGCCGTCAATACCTGCCTCTGCACTATGACAGAGACATTCAGACAGTCTCATACACACCTCCACAGACACACATGAAGCTCAAGAACTTTTATGACAATGACTTCATATGCTGAGTCATTTAGTCTTTTGCTGAAGTGCACTGTCAGTAAGGCTCTCTGCAGCTTGCCCATGTAATTCATATATGCAGCTTGTCTTGTGTCACGAATCATCAAACTTCTGTGGTCTGTGTTTTTGTATGTTTGATTTACTGTGTCATCCGCAAACTCATCCATTCAGAAATCAGAACAAAAAATAAATAAAGTTGTAGTCATTCAATAATTCATTCTAAGACTATGTATTTCAACTCTGAAGGAAAAATAGATTTGGTAAATACTGTTATGTAATTTCTGCAATGCATAGATAGAAAAAGAGATCTATTTATTTAACAGAGGCATCCTGTTTAATCTATATATAGACATTTAGATTTGTATAACTATTATAATGATTTTTAAAACCCTTGTAATAGTTTTACAGAACATATAAGTAGAACATTAAAATGTTTAGTTTCACATGAAACTAGTTTGCTTTTGCTTTCTTTAGCTGTTTGCTTACGTTTAGGCACCAAATTAATAATAAAAACAAAAAAACATTTATATATCTCCTGAAGCACCTCTGTGACAGGGGTTTGAAATTTAAGACAAGAATTTGTGATATTTCAGGAGCACTGGACTTTTTATATACACCTCCTGGTGAGGAATCTCCACATCAAAAACCTTTCTTGATGCCTCAAGAATCTCATCTTGCAGCACACACCCACCCATCCTCCACACCTGCCTTCAACAAAATAAATAAATAAATAAGTACAATCACAAACAAGCAAACACACACACACACTCCATAAAGTGGATCAAAGCCACTGTTTGAAGCGTATTCATTGGGAATCCTTGGTGGACAGCTCATACACCAAGATTCTGTGTGGCTGTACAATCCTGCACCATCTCACCTAATATGATTTGAAGAAGAGGAAGGGTTGCAGACATAATAATGTTAGCAAAAGTCCTAATTTATCCAGTAATGTGCATATAAAGTAGCAGAGTAGGTTGTCCATGTTTTCCAAAAGTATGGCACCAAGATTATTGTTAAATATTTATACTTTCATACTTTGCTGGACAATATTCTGTGAAGGCTACTGCTATAATTAAAGACATAATTTTCTTTCTGGAGACTTTAGATTTAGGTATTTGTTGCTACTACCTAATATTGACATTTTGCACAATGGCAGACTTACTTGACATTTAAAATCTGAAGAATTCCTAAGTTTGCGGACCTTGCCCTTGGTAGAAGACTGCCAAATCTGATTCAGATCTGCCAAAGCTGTTCAAATCTTTTAGAATGTTTCTAACATTGAATTGGTTACTCAGCTCTACTCAGCTGAAATCAGAGATTGAGTAGTGAGTGCTGCTTTTTACCCTAGTGCTGAGCTCTGAGGTCCTTGCTAACTGGGTTGGAAAATGTACTAATGGCAAGTGCAAAGAGGAGTGGGCACACACTGAGCGCAATAACCACAGTTGTAACCGGAGCTGGAGGGGTGTGTTCCTATTTCTACTTGCTAGCTGTCAAGCTTCAGAGATGTCCTTTGCCCTGTATGGATATGTGTTTCTTCCTCACTTGACTTCACTAATAAATGTCCAACTGTTGAAATCCACAAGAGAAACACAATTTATCACTCAGCTAAACAACATGGTGGCTTGATTTTCCAGTGACTCTTTACTGTATACATGTCTGTATGCCTCACTCTGTTTTTCTATCCTGACTTAAGTAAATGTCGAAAAAAAAATCTATATATGCCCATTTCTAAGTTTCATTGTGGTGTAAAATGTAAATAAGAGGCAATTGTTTGCAAATTAGTTATATTTCTATTCAGTTAGAAAAAGTACAAAGACAACATATCAAATGTCCAAATGCAAAATTTGAAAATTTAATTTTTCATGGGATGTCATCAATGTCTTTAATAAAGTCTTAGCATATGGTAACTCAGGAAACTCAGGTTTAAAACCACCTTCATATGGGATTACAGCCACTCAGTTCATTTCAATATTATTTATTTAGTGCCAAATCAAAACAATGGCAGCCTCAAGGTATTTTATATCACAATAATAGTGGGGAAAAAAACAACAACAATCAGATGACCCCTTACAAGCTAGCAGTTGGTGATAGTGGATAGGAAAAACTCGTGAACCCCTGAACTAAAAAGTCAATGCTCTAAAATAATAACAAAAAAAGATAAACTTGCCTATGTATCCCTCATATTGTTGCAGTTACTTATTGTGAGCCATCTTCAGACAGCTGACATTGAGCCATTTATAACAATAGCTGGTTATAAGCTAAGATTATGCCAGCTCACATTAGTCTGAAATAGTTACGCTTCCCCTCTGGTAAACTGTTTGCTTACAGTTTTATGAGAGGTTATGAACTAATTGTCCAAGACTGACAATGCTAGACCCACTTCAAAGAAAGCTCCAGTGTCAGTGGCTAACAGTAGCAAAATCAGCAGTCCTTATTGGCAGAAAGGTTCAAGATGTCCTTAACAGCTCACCTGAATATCACTCTCATCTGTCGGGGGTGAGCTTCATTGACTCATTGATCCATTTCGGACTTCTTTCAGGAAGTCTTACAGGCATCTGGTAATGGGACAGCTCCCATAAACAGCTACACTTGCTTACTTATACTTACATTTGAAGGGTAAATAACATAAAATATCACAGAATGTTTAACTGGCATGCATCTCTTTTTTATTCCTACTTTATTGATAAGTGTTCATATTCCCATATATTAAAATATATGGTTTATAAAAACTGTTTTTATACACATATGGTAATATGTATAGCTATTAAAGGAAAATGCAGGGGGTCATTGCCTAAACAGTTCTTGAAATATTTTTGTTAAATGCCTTTAATTAGAGCTGAAGGTCTGCAGTTCAATCATATCTTGATTATCTGCTTCAAATTCCACTGTGCTGCTGTGCAGAAGCACATCTATAAAAGTGTGTCATTGTGCATGAACTTAAGGCACTGACTTATAGCTCCGACACTGAAAACCTGTCATCTCCTCTGTAGCTTCTCCAGGATTACAACCTTGCAAGCAGAACCACAATCATGATCAGCTGGAAAAAAATTTCCATTGCCAAGAGTATTCTAAAAAGAAAAAAAATATATATAGGGAAATCTGCAAAATCCATTCACAAGAGTTGCAAAACAAAAATACCTATTTTACCCATAAAAAAAACACAACTAATAAGAAATATTGAGTTGACTGGGTAATGAAGTCATAAACAGATCAATAAACAATGGGCATGCCACTCAATGTCTTGTCAAAATCCACAAATGATAAAATAAATTCCCAATATAATATGAAACAGAGTCTTCTGCTGGCAAATCTGCAAGAAGCCCTTTCACGCAACCTTTTGGATCCTGATGTTTCTGTGGCTAATTTTGCTGAAGCTGCCGCGTCAATGCAGTGATGGCAATGGATACATTGAGCGTTATGGGGAGACACAGGTGACATTGGACAAAACAGGAGCTTTTAAACAGACCCTGCTCAACAAGGCCCTAGACTTGTTGCTCCTGTCTCACGTGTTTTTTTTTTGGCAATGCAAATTCATAATTCAAAGCTGTTGGGGAGCATTTTCTATAATATGTACAGAAAATGGTTTATAGGTTTCTTATTGGAATAAGCAAGACATTCCTTTAAAAATAACTTAATATAACATAACCATCCATTCAACCATTTTCTTTCCCTTATCCTTATCAGGGTCGCTGGGGGACTGGAGCTATATGCCAACTACCATTACGCAATTGGTACACCCTGGACAGGTCAACAATCTGGTGCAGGGCCAACAGAGAGACAGATTGTAGCATATGATGGTCCAAAATGATGAAATGCTATGAATGACCTCACTTATGCACAGGTTAGCCATAGCGTGTGGATGCATCTATCCCAGCTACTGTATCACACATAGGCTCTTAAACAACATATACAAAGACCAGTCCAGGTCATTCCTTCTCTCTTTGGCCCAGATAACATGTTTTTCAACAAATAAGTTAGCCCCAGAAAGTAGTACTGCATTTCTGAGTGTTGTTTATAGCCTATTTTTAATCTGGCTTTTTCATTGCTTTACAAAGTATTAACCTGCATTTGTGGATGAAGGGATGAACTGTGTTGCCCACTGAGTTCCCAAAGATCATGGTCGTTCAATACCATTTTCCCAGTTTTTAACATTACATATCTCAAAACTTTTTAAATGCGTTGCTGGCATCAGTTTCAAAGAGAGCCTTCGAGGATTTGCAGATCATTATATGGTGTATTTATTTAGATTTTAGAATTTTTTGGGGATAAGGGTCTGCATAAATATTTGGAGAAAGATATTCCAGCGGGATGACTGTTTTCATTGTAAATGTAGTTTTGCATGTATGGTATAAACCCTTATATTGTGAAGATCACTGAGGTTCACCACCTGCATTCTAATTCATTGTCACATCCCTCCATGGTGCCGGGCAATTCATTAAAAAACTTCCACTGCCTCACTGAATGGTTTTAGCTTAACAAATTAAATTGAATCTTAGACATTTTAGGTCATGTCCACACTAATCTGAATAATTTATTAGCAGTTCAGTGGCTTTTTACTGACTCCTTCAGGTGTGAATAAATGGATAAATGATTCTGACAAACTTGGCAAGAAATGATTACTATGTCCACAGGGTCTTCAGGTTCTGTGACTCTAAATAGCTGTGCATGCACTGCAGGCTTTGTTATTGAGATATCTTCTTGTTTTTCTGTTGTCAGATAGCCACAAAAGTACAGAAATGTGGTCATGGGCATGCATGTTACCTTTCAACAGAAATGGTCGTTATTCAGGAGAACAATAATGTAAGGATGAATCCCTTTGAGTTTGGAGACCAGGCAGTCTAAGAGTTGTCCATAAGCATGCCATAACAATAGGCAAGTTAAACTTATTGGTGTTTGGTTATCTGGCTTTGACCAGTCTAACAGCGTTTGAGACGATTTATATTTGTGTTTCCAAAAAGGAAAGACTACCAGTCAAAAGTTTTAGAACACCCTAATTTTTTTTATTGAAAAATTATGCAGTACAATGTCTCATTGCACCCTGAAATGAAAGCGTAGTACAAATAAGTAATTGGAGTTATCCATTTATCCAGTTGTTAAGTAATGGTTCCAGGTCTAAGCTACTCTGCGTTTATTAAGGCTGTTGTGTTTTTAACATGCTTTAATGCTATGTCTCTTGTTCTTTTTAATCTTAACAAGCCCCTAAAAAAGTCAGTGATCACTGTCGGCCTCTCTTAGTTTTTATTATCACTATTCATTAGCAGTAGGTTTTAAAGTTCAGTTTTTAAAACCTTACGATGTAACTACAGCCCAGCTCATGCAGCAGTAAATTAATGACTAACCTCGTATTGTTTTGGAGTTGTGAACATTAAAGGTAGAATTAAAGATAATGCTTTCAAAAATGTATTTCAAAATTTAAAGCCACTTTTGTACTAATGAAAAACAAGTGCAAGATGAAAGACTCACTCAACAATAATTGCATTAGCAATGAAGGGTGCATTTTTTCTAGCACAGTATAACTTTCAGTCGACACAGAGGTGGATAGTTACCTCTGGGACAGAAATGTAAAGGTTATTACCCCAAGGCAGATAAAACCCCTTTTGAAAATGATTCAAAGCGATGCATTTACACTCTTGTCACATCGGATCTCATCACAACAGTTCCCACCACTATTTACATGAAGCTTCTGGAAACACAGAGGAGAGGAGGAAAGAGGAAAAACATAATGGAAAAAATGTATTTTTATTTACTCATTTTAGTTCTGATCTATACTAATAAGAACCTTCTGGTCCTCTAATCCTCTTATACCTATGTAGGCAACCTTGAAGAGGAGGAGACTGGTAAAATACTTTGTAGTATTTAGTGAGTTTTCCTGTGTTCGAATACTCTAGAGAATTTCCAAAAGAAGTAGAAAGTATTATATACCAATTGTCTCATTTGTTCACTGTGTACTGAGCACAGTTAAATAAATTGTGTTATTTTGAATGAAACTGTCCCATAAAACTTATAAAAACTTATAAAAGACTTGCATAAGATGTGGCCTACTTCATATAGTGAATCATATAAGGCTTATATGATTTACTCATGAAAGTGGCCACTTTCTCATTACTTTCATATATTGTTTTAGTAAGTATCCAGTAAGTTTCATTTATATAATTTTTCAAGGGATCTTATATCTGTTTTCACTCTTGTATGCTTTTCATACAAGTTTCACACAAGACAGATACAAACTTTATAAGATTTATATATATCTTTTCATATGGGGTAGCACTTTTAAAGTCACTTTCAGATAAATTGCACTTGTCTTAAATTACCACACTGCACATTGTAGCAGCATCACAAAAGGTTCTCAAAACTGGCAGTGGTATCAGCCCATACTGGAGTATATAGCATATTGATTCACCTACTCATCTTATAACCACTCCTGTGGTCTCAACAATCTTTGAACCCACATGAAGGTCATCCACTCTCCTACGGGATGACTTGCCACATGGCCAACCCGTATTGGCCTGGCCCACTGCCAGCCCTGGGGCTTCCAGCTCCATCCTCCTGTGATGAGGCCAGGCAGAGGTGTGATGGCTGTGGGCAACTTGCCCCTAATTCCCTCCTTGCTTTGTCAGAGTGTGTATTACAAAGGGTTGAAGAGTGTCAACATTTTGATGATAGCACAGGATACTGCATGTGAGGTGGTGGATGTGTGAGCAAAACAGGAAAAGGGTATTTGATTGTATTTTGACTTATTTGGCTATGAACACAATTTCAGAATGCAGCTATACCTTGTTTTTATGCCCTCCTCTCAGCACAGAGGTGAGGAGTTTTAGAAAAAGTGGAACACTATGCTTTCAACTGGAGGTCATGGTGAAAGTGGTGTTTGTGTGATACATGTTGGCACCTGGGAGACCTGAACTGTGAGAAACCAGCTTTGTTGGCTGAGGACAAGTCAAGACAATTGTATTTACATCAGAAAACAGAACATGTGTCTTACAAAGTGCTGCACAATGACCAGAGACCGCAGGTGCAAACAGAAACAGAATCAAACTGATATTGCTGCTGTAAATGATACAGTATGTTGTTCGCCTTTGAATCTTCTGAGCTTCACAGGGCTAAGTGAACACACAACCCATACACAAGCAAGAGAGCAGCTTGCACTTTTTCCTGCACCTGCTGGGACTTAAAGTGAACATACTACTGCATTAATAAATTCAAGGTGATATGTTGAATGTTGCTACAGTTACTCGCGGTGGAAAATCAAACTCTGAAACCAGTTTTGAAGCATTATTATCAGACACAAAAACAGAGCAGTTCCTCTCACTTTCAAGCAGAAGTAAAAGCATGCAACGCAGAAATATATTATGATCTTTATTTACAGGTTAATCAATTTCCCCTAATCTCTTGCATTCTATGGAGTACAGAAATTTTCAAGATTAAAGCTGGTGCTTTTTTTGGAGACAGTATATTTCATGAATTTGGTTATATAATTAGCTAAATTCAATCTGTCAATCCTTTCCGTGTCCGGGCCGGGTGAGGTTTCCCGTGTTGAGTCAAATTAAGCCGCAGGCTCCACTCCTGGTGGTGCCCTTCCGTCAATTCCTTTAAGTTTCAGCTTTGCAACCATACTCCCCCCGGAACCCAAAGACTTTGGTTTTCCTTTTTTTCCAGTGTTAATGACCATTTCAACCATCCGTTCATTCAGTTCTTAATTTTGTACACTTTGTCCACCCACCGACCGAGACCAATTTAGAATTACTAATTAACCTAATTTCTTCAGACTGTGGAAGGACTATCCAAGAAGCGATGCATTTCCCATGCAGGGTGAACATGTAAACTAGAAAGCTACATACAGACACCGAAAGAGATTTTCATCATGTTTGAATAGTGGCTTTAGAGTTTTGCAGACATTGTATTCTGTACAATTTTAAGCCATGCAACAAATAAAAAAAATAAATTCCTTGTCTGACAAAACGTAAATCTAACAAGCAAGTTTGGAGTAACTGCTAAGCTAGTTGCATGTTCCTAGTTCTTTTAATCACACCAATACAACAGCATATGTTATCTCCACCTGTTTGTTCATCCTTCATGTAATTGCTTCCTTCCATTGCTGAGGAACCAGTTGCTGGACACTTAATACTCCCCCAGTCATCTGTCTGTCATACTCGCACACACAGACACATACAGACACAGAGAGCTGAAACAGTAGGAAAAAAATGACAAAATGTAACTACAGAAACCATTTTTTAAACACTGGATTCTTGCTATAGGTCCAATTATATTTACAATATAATTAGTGGTGGTCCACTTAACAACCTTCAAACTACTTCTGAACTTTTGTCCTTCAAACACACTAATTAGTCTTTGCTTGCTTCTTTTAATTTTGAACTGACACAGTGGACAAGCCGCAAATGAAAATTGGGTCATCACTGTAAAGACTGGAATCTCATAGTATAAGATTTCAAAATATTTCCCTCACTATGGCATGTCAAGTATATTGAGCTGAGGGTAAAATGAAACGGCAAATGCCAGAGTGCATCCCACTCGATTTGTATTGACAAGGTTTCAGCCGTAGGCTACTTCAAAGCTTTAGTGTATGATGTTTTGAATGTGATGCTAAAATGGCCTAAGGGTATTCCCTTTGGTGTGAAAGAAAGGACCCCAAGGGCCTAACAGCATTCCTGTTGCTGTATGTAGCTTTGGGAATTATCACTTGCCCAGAGAATTGCCCACAATGGCTTTTTCTCTATACAGCAATTGTACCTTCCCATAATTATCATTCTTATTAAAGACTGGAAGACATCGATCGGGTCAACATCTATACGCAAGTTCTTTCAACAGTTATTCCAACAGCTTCTCAGCAAACATTTCTAAACATTTCTACAACTGCAAATCTTTTCTCAATGTGAAGTCATAGTTGAAGACTAGTTCCAAACTGAGATTGAGAAATAAAAAGTAAAATGAGTTCACAAACTCTTGCTCTGGGGCTCAATTCTAATCCCACTGAGTTAACTGAATTCAAACTTTTTGCTGTTGTGACCTGTGTTGACCAGGAAGATGTCACTGGGGTTTGTTTGCTGGGTTTATTCCACAGTATGGAGTTTTACACTATGGACACAATCATTTATCTCTGGAATCTCTTTAAAAAATTCCTTCTTTAAATGCGGGTGTCCGTCTCCCATGCCTTTCAGTGGAGACCTGTGCTTCTCTAGCTTTTCTACTAATTTTCTACTTCCCAACTTGAAACTTTAAAAAAACAACAACAAAAAAGACCCCAATGGCATTATCCCATTTGTCTTGTTTTTACAGCCACAAACTGGGAAACAAGAAAAGGTGTTTAATTAATGACAGTAAATGGCAAAGATGGCTCTGTGGCTAATTGTTTTATATCATGGGAAGGTTTTTGTTTGTTTGTTTTTTTGTTTGTTTGTTTGTTTGTTTGAATTTATCATGATTTATCATTGACACCCTAGCTCATGGCGATAGCAGCTACTGATTGGAAGATTAGAATTATATATTTGATACCTGTCAGAAAATTTCTTCTACTTCACTATTTATTTTATGTGTGTGCAAACAGCTATGTGTTTTTGACCATGAAACCTACCTGTACCTACACCTGGCATTTGAGAAAGTGCATGTACATAGTAAAGAGTGGGACCATGGTGGATAGCTGTGAGTATGCATTATGAAGTCATGAATTTGTAGGCTGATTTTGTGCTGCTAATGCTTTGCACATTAAATCCAGGAGGGAAATGGTTCTTTATTTTAACCTTGTCACAGAGACCTATGAGATACCAGATATAAAGACATAGAGTCCACCTTCAGTGCAGTTGTTTTTTCCAGCAAAACAGTGAAATTGGCCTGACACTACAACTGCCCCTCATGTTCAAAGGTAAAGTTTGTCAAGTACCTCAAATACATTATTTTATTGAAAGTCCGCTCAAGCAGAACTGCGTAAATTGTATTTGTACTGTAACCACAGACTGTTGGTATTTTGATATATAGTGATATTTGTGGGCTTTGTGATAAAAAAGTATTAAGGCTACTTTCGACTGCTCCCTTATTCACAAGGGGTTGCCACAGCAAGTACATGCTGGAACTGGCAGAGTTTTATGTCAGATGTTCCTCCTAATGCAACCTCCAAGGGATGTATGTCTTTTCACAGGATACAAATCTCTTGGGAGTTACATCAGGAGTTTGTATATGTCAAGTACAGTCAGAACTCCATGACATCTGCACATCTAAACTACAAGAATCAAGATGGATGATATCTGGTGATGTGGAGACCATCTCGGTACAGTGAACTCACTTTTACATTGAAGAAACCAGTTTGAGATGATTATCCTGCTTGAAGTAGCCATCAGAAGATAGTTACACTGTGTTCATGAGGGGACGGCCATAGTCATCAGCAATACTCGGGTAGGTTATGCCATTTAAAACATCTTAACATCCGAATACAGCAGATGAGACTCATCAGACCAGGCAGCATTTTCCAAGATTATTCAATTTTGGAGTGTTTATGAAAGCTGACCGAATTGGCATGCAGTGTGGCCTTCTGCTGCTGTAGCTGATCTACAACTAGTTTTGATGTGTGAACAGGTGACCACTGTGTATATATTTATGGACACCTCTTGCCACCAGACATGGCTGGCAAACTTTAACTTAAAGCCGTACTAATGTACAAATATTACAGTGGAAAGGTCCCCCTCCAAGGGCCCCCCCCCATCTGATTCTAATCCCTTCCATTGCTAGTGAAACATATGATTCAACTTAAACAATCCTAATGTTGAGAATGACAGCTACCTAATGAAAATGAAGAGAAGTTATACCTCTGGGAGATATCAAAGAAAAGAAAGTGAAAAAAAACAAGACAGTGCTGAATGAAGCAGATGATAACCTTAACACTTGAATAACATTAACATTAATTTCTCAGTGGAAGATATAACCAAAGGTGGTTTAGAACAACAGGGCTATGATCCTATTGGATTTCAAGTTCCAAACATACAAGCAGTTACTGGCCAACCAACCACACATAGTGACAAGGTGCAGAAAATCACAGTTGTGATAGATGAGGCAATCCCAGCAGACCTCAACACCAGGACGCAGCACAAGAAAACAGAGAAGTACCAGGGGCAAGGAAAACTGGAGCAGATGTGGAAAGTAACGTTCAAAGTGGTCACAGTGATAACAGTAGCATTTTATTAGTAGAGTAGATTCTAGGCACACGATCAGAGGTCTCTCTGGACAGAGGAGTGGAGACCTAGGATAAGCTAAGATACTGTGCAGAACCCTTAAAGTCCAGCATTCAGACTGTATGGTGCACACTCGAAGGAAGGAAGTCGAGGACTAGTGACTGTAAGACCCCAAAACCCTGAAAAGAACAGGAAACATAAGGGAAGGACCTTCAAGTGCCCAGCATGTACCACTAGCAGATAGAAGACATGACGCATACTGAAAAATGCTACCAATAGCTCATTAGTGCCACAGTGCACTAACCATGGCATAACAGAAACACTCTCTAAGCACGAGATCGATAGAGGCTGGGGTCTACCACACTAGCCAAGACCTCAGGTGCAGGCTGTGCAAAAGATGCCCCTGAGACAATCCAGCACATAACAGCAGGGTGCAAGATGCTAGCAGACAGGGCATACAAGGAACGCAATAACCAAGTGGCAGGCATTGTATACACGAACATCTGTGCTGATATGTCCTGGAATTCCCAAGGTCAAAATACGGATTCCTATAACCGAGCTATGATCCTATAGGAATTCCAGATACAAATGGACAAACTTGTCATGGCTAACCAACTGGACAGCATTGGTTGACAAGCAGAGGGATAAGACCGTAGTGATAGATGTAAAGAAGATGTGGAGGGTGAAGACAACAGTTGTCCCCGAGAGAGCACTCAGTGCAGTGATCCCCAAAGTGAGTGAGTGGCTCCAGTAGGTCCAAGTAACGACATCCAAGACTGCTGGGAACAGCAAAGATCCTGCAAAGGACCATCAAGCTCCCAGGCCTCTGGAAGAGGACCTGAGCTTTAAGGATAAAGGCTGCCCACAGGGCAAGTGAGGATTTTTAACAATATATACATTACATTGTATTTATTAAGAATTCAAGAGCTATTCCAGAGATTTAGGATTGGACCTCTCAAAGCTTACAAACTAAAGAGACAGCCTCTTAAAAAAATGTAGTACAAATTCAGTTCAGCGGTGCCAGCATATACTGACATTTAGTTCACAATAAAGGACAAGCACAGATAAACAAAAAATATTCTGACATCCACGTGTAAGACAATTCCAACATCAGCCTCACTTATACACCAATAATTAGACTAGACTACACTGAAAACAAGGGTTATTGCAAATTCAGGAAAATATTCTTAGAAAAACTAAAAGTGTTAACATGAAATCATCAGTCTTGAACCAAGATGTGATTATTAAACTTGTTTTTTTGTTATGTTGTTTTTTCTAGATGGCTTTATTGATTTGACAGAACATTCAATTTAGTACCGTGGAAAGGTTTGCTGAAATGTAAAGTAAGACATGTAATGAATGTGCTGTCTTTTGAAATATTTTCCCAACAACTGATGTGAACAGAACAGCAATTTATTTTGGGCACATGGAGCAGCTTGATTTGCATAATGGTAGACATTTTGTTTTCTTTGAGAGATATTGCATTAAAATAAAAATGTACCTAAAGGAAAACCCAAATAAGAATGTTGCTACATTATTCTTTCACACATGAAGGAATGTTTCTGTTTAAGAAACTAACACTGTACTGTGTATACAATATAACATTTCTAAGGCGATTGTTGTTATGTTTTGGTGCAAAATAAACCTGAAGTGAATTGAAGTGTATACCTGTTAGCACTGTACTGGATACATTTTACTCCATAGCTGATAGATTCTCATCACTATCTTAAAAGGCCGAATAAGCCAGAGCTCAGATGAATCATCTGAGATAAAACTGGTCTAAAGTTTAGCATCATATCTTTTACAATGTTGCCAGAAATTCATTTCTACTGGCATAATTTTTTTTTAATACATAAATGCTAAATGATGCTAAGTCATTATGGTTTAGTAAAATAAATGTTTATAGTTGCAAATCATGACAGTTTATCTATTGAAAGACTACCAACCAGGTGGTTAACTACAATAATATGTGCTAAAATTGTTGTAATCAGAATTTCAATACAGTAATAAAAGTGAATTCTGATTAGATTCATATGTATCAGAAAAGATGGAAAAAAAACATCCTGGATTTAATCCCCCCGACAGTTTGTAACATATGGCGTTATTTTTGTGCCACTATTCTGAGCGCACGTAAAAAAAATTTGCAGGTGCAAGTGTTGCATTTTCAGGAGAAATTTATTTTGAGAGAAGAAAAGCTAAATTTGAGTGAACAAAATTCATAGCTGCGTGCAAAAAATGTATTTCAGTGTTTGCCATTATCCATACACACACACAATAGCAGCCCCTCTCGCACAGTTTTTGCACTTGCGATTGTTCGCAATGTGTTGCTTGCGCTCTCAACATTTCTGCCCGTGCGCGCTCAACTCTTATATTTGTGCCACAAAACCAGCCAATCACAGACTTGGATGCAAAAAAATCTGATTGGCTGTTTTGGTCTCCAATCAGCTCGAAATGACGAAATGCAATATCCCAGAATCCATTTCGTCCAAAACTCAAACGAGGCAGTGGCGGAGGAACACAGAGTGGTGGAGTTCGAAATATTACTCTTTCTGGGTCACAAAATAAACTTTTAAGATATTTTCATGCGAGAATGGTGCTGTGTGAACTTCGAATATCTGCTCGATTCATCAAGACATCACATATTTGCATAAGTGCTCTAACATTTTCGGAGATGGCTTTATTGATTTGACATCCAAGACTGCTCCACATCGATTTGAAGTATTTTTTAAATTTAAATTTAAATTTTAAATTTAACATTGTAACATGCAAATTTCATGGCCTTGCAGGAACATATCAATAGTCATTTGCTAGGAAAAGTGAATAAAAAAATCATTTTAATCTCAAAAAATAGAAACCATTCCTGTTAGTCAAGTCCTGTAACGAGAACTTCCTGGCCGGCTGCACTCATCTTTATTGAGGTTCACTTGAGCTCTAAATTAGCTCATTAGCTGCCTAATTGGACAAATTAAAGCCTCAGTCAGGAATGCTTTGGCTTTCAGAGGTTCTGTAGGTGCCTTTTAAATCATCTGTCGACTCAGATGGTGAAAGGAGGACAAATTTGCCAAGTGGAGCGAATAATTGCCTCAACTGAGTACTAGGAAAAGCTGGCAAACAAAAGGCCAGTGCATGCAGCTAACAGGCGAGACTGTGCACCCTCCCCAGCTATTGACATCCCCAGGGCTATTATGTAGAGGGTTTTTTTTGTTTTTTTTTTTACGAAGGTTGGAGGACTGGAGTGTTGCAAAATCTAAGACAACAGCTTCAGAGACTAATTTTCTTGCAGTTCAGTAGTGCTCTGCATTAGTCAACACTATAATGGCGAATTACACAGCTATGCAACAGGCTGATGACATGAAGCATCTTCCTACATTCACACAGTGATGGATGTCCCAGTAAAAAATGTTTTTTAAAAAAGATGAAATCTTTTAAAGCAATAATTTTGCCCCTGTGATACTTACTCAGATGAGAGGCTGGTGTGCTAAATCATTACTAAATGCTAATAAAATTAACACCAAAACCAGAAGAAACTTCTTGGGCGGTTGTTAGCGCAACTAGCACCAAAGCAACCGGTATTTGTTAGATAACTGGATTCGAACGGACACTAACGCCATAAAGTATAGTCATAGATGAAATTCAGCGACTTAAACTAGGCTGATAGCGGAAGAGAGTAGATGGCTGGAAGCAGACAGCTTCCAGCCATTGTGAACTTTGGTAGAATTTACCTGTCAGTCAGCATTGACAGACAAGTAAATTTTGCCTAAAATGCAGTTTTTTATGTATTTAATAAACAGTAATTATACAGAGATATAGGCATTACTTTCTTGTTTCATGTTTACTATCATGTTTTTCACAAAAGGACAAGATTGTGATGTTAAACGTCAATGTGTATCTACAATGCAAACAACTGCTAACACAATGGCACTTTCCAGACATCTTCTGCACAGACAGAATGCTAACACAACACTAGCAAACAACCATTAAAACTGAGTGTATGCCAACCCCAGCCCAGCAGCCAGACTTTAACTGGTAACAAAGGCTGTGATTACCACTCTAGTTTGTGCTGCAGTAGTTTCCATTTCAGAATGTGGGACTTCAGGCTAAAATTTATATTGTTAACTGAAAATTATGTCCAGAGAGGCAGTTTGCTGTTTTTCACTTTTTCAAAAAAGTAACGAATAAATGTAATTAATTTTTTGAGTAATGATCCCAACACTGGATGTGGTAAACTACATACTGGATGGAAACTACATAGACATTGGTTCATGTGCACTTGGCACAGCACAGTCATACAGTGGAAAGAAAACAACTGTTTCTCTCTCTATTCCAGTTGATATTGCAGTGGGGACTTCTGAGCACACACTAGCGTGACATCCCTGTCTCAAGTGGACAGACACAATTAATCCCAGGGACAGTAGAGACTTGCTGACAGAGCGTGATAAGGTATCAGCCAATGCACACAGCTCCACCTGACCTGTTGCATATTGAGCCTAATTTAGCCCTTATGGCACAAAAATGTGCTCTCCAACTGATGGAGACTTCTGCATAGTTTTTTGTTTGTTTATTTGATGTCCTTATGGGGTAAATGTGTGGGGGTTTTTTTAAGATGTAGTGAAATTTAAAGAATCATGTATGGGTTTTATGGTTTTAGGAAGGTGAACAGTCTTAGGATATTATAATGCAGATGTTCAATTTTCTGCTCAATTTTCAGGTGTGCACGTTAATCATAAATGTAATCTTAAGGTGTGAAAAAAATATCTAAATCTACATGGTCTTAATATAAGTCTGACATTCAAATGCAATATGATTTTAGGCAGGTAAATAACATGTCTCATGTATCATGGTTTGATTTCACATGTATTCTAGTATTTTTAATAGATTACCCATCATGGGCCTAATCTTAAACATAAAGTGTTTATTTTTAAACATGTTATTTGATAAACAACTTTATATTTTTCAATAGAGAATAAGTGGAGAGAAAGTAAACTCATAAATATGGGAATACTATTGCCAAGTGTAACCCGTGAATTTGCAAAATAAAATAATAGAGTTCCAGGAAATACAGATTTTTGTGTTATTTGGATAACACTTTCTCTCTAATTGTCCATGACTTCAGCCTGACCCACGCCATTAAAATCCTCTATAACTTCACTATGCTTACTCCTTATTGACCACATAGTCATGTTTTAGTTCAAACTCTGTTTTTGTATTGAAATGTAAATCTCAGTCTCTAACAAGAAGGAGTTTAAGTATCTCGGGGTCTTTTTTAGGAGTGAGGGGAGAAGAGAGCGGGGGATCGACAGACGGATTGGTGCTGCAGCTGCAGTGATGTGGACGCTGTACTGGTCAGTTGTGGTGAAGAGAGAGCTGAGCGTAAAAGCAAAGCTTTCAATTTACTGGTCAATCTATGTCCCTACCCTCACCTATGGTCACAGGCTTTGGGTAGTGACCGAAAGAACGAGATTGCAAGTGGTGGAAATGAGCTTTCTCCGAAGGGTGGCTGGCCTCTCCCTGAGAGATAGGGTGAGGAGTTTGGCCATCTGGGAGGTGCTCAGAGTACAGCTGCTGCTCGTCCACATCAAAAGGAGCCAGTTGACTGAAGACAAGTGCGATGGCTGGTGCAACTTATATTTCTCATTTTTTATTTAAATCTATGGAATCTACAGATCAATAACCTGGTTATTAACCAGGTTCACCGCCCCAGTTGAAGTCCCCAGGGTGCTTCTAATACCCTGGGGACCACAGTTGCCTTCACCTTCTGATGAAGGCAACTGTGTGTGATGAAGTATGCCAAATAATACAAGAACTGG
Organism: Pelmatolapia mariae; assembly: GCF_036321145.2. Lineage (NCBI taxonomy): Eukaryota > Metazoa > Chordata > Actinopteri > Cichliformes > Cichlidae > Pelmatolapia > Pelmatolapia mariae. The sequence goes on from NC_086240.1 coordinate 35,375,388, forward strand.
GCCGAAGATCAATGGCAACAGGTCTTATAGAGTGATGACTCCAAATCTGGAACTTTTGGTTTGAATTATCATCAGTGTTTATAGAGAAGAGCGGTAGAACAGTAAGTGTCCAAGGCTGTCTGTAAAACACACCAAAGTTTTGAAATTCCACTCCAGTTGTTTTGAAGATGTTGTCAATATTGTTTTATCATGGTGATTGCCACAAAAATAGTATAGTATAGTATAGCATTCACCCTGCAATAATCCCAACATCCCAACATCCAAAGAAGAGGTTTGGAATACGCTGGAAGAAGCCTTTAGAACTATTCCCGAGGACTCTTTAAAGAAATTACAAGAAAACTTGACAACTTGAAGGCAGCTTTAACTTGAAGAATAAAGGTGGTCATACCAAATATTTACTGTACAGTGCAAAATAATTGTGCAGACTCTGTATTTTCATTTATGTTTGCTCATGTTTCAATAAATCGCTGTAACTACTGTCTGTTTTAATAAAATGAGATATTAAAATGGTAAATTAAATGGTTCTTATAGCACCTTTCTATGAAAATTGAAAAAAAGAAAGGGTGGCTCAAGACTTTACCACAGTATTGTACTCCTGTATAAATCCTAAACTAAGGTCTTAAATTACATTGCATGGCACACCAAATCGATGTCATCCCAAATGAATCATTCAGACTTACTTTTATTTATCTATTTATTGATATTTAGTGTTTCACATTGTTGCCTCTGGCAAAACAGCAGAAAGGCAGCCCTTAAAATTCCACTAGCTGATTAACAATTCAGGAGGCATCAAATTGGATGTATAGTCCACTAAGGCAAGAGGGCATGTAAGGATAGCAAAACCTTACACTACATAAATAGCCCACATTGCAATTTTCTTTTTATGTTTCAGATGTCTCCAGTCATAATAATTTGCATTTTGAGTCAACTTCACTGAAATCAGCTATCAATATATCAAACTTTTTTTTTCCAAATTAGAGTAGTTAAACCCCTAATGCAAGAATTTAAGTTACACTTCCTGATATGACAAACAGACAAACCATGGGTTCAAACATGTTCATTCTGACATATTTCTATCAGAACCAGCATTAACTCTTTTGCCAGTTTAAGCTACAGTAGGTCATCTGATGGATTAGACCACACAGACCATCCTTCACTCCCCATGTGAATCAGTGAGCCTGTCGCTGGTTCACCATTGTGCTTTCCTTGGACCAGTTTTGATAGATACTGACCACTGCAGCACACAAGAACGGCAGTTGTGGAGATGCTCTGACCCAGTTGTACAGCCATCAAATCCTTATAGTTGCCCATTTTTCCTGCTTCTTACGCATTGACTTTGAGAAAAAAAGTGCAATGAAGTACAAAAAAATTGAAAATCGTTTTTGCTTTTTTCCATATATTTCTAGTTAGAGAAATTTGAGAGGTTTATCCCTCAAAACTGTAAATACAAAAAAGTTGCACAAAATAGTTTCAAACCACGGGAAATTTATTTTGAGCGTCTTCATAGTTTTATTTTTGAGATACACCAATTTTTATATACTGCAGGAAAAACAAAAATAAATATTATGATCCAAATTTGCAAGAAACTATTCAGAAAAGCATAAAGTCAAACACGACTTTCAAAAACACCAGTATAGGCTTATAAGGCCCCGAAGGTAAAAAAAAAAAAAAAATTTCCGCGAAAATGACATCACTGGCTCACCGGCTCACTCCTTGGCGGCTGCTTATTGGGGCCTGGAGCCTGGGGCTCGCTCGGGCCACCTTGGGGATGGGGTGCCCTCGGCCTCACGGCCCGGGGCTCGGCCACTCAGGCACAGCTGGCTGCCGGCGGAGCTCACGGGCACGTCACTGCAACCCCCCCTGGCTTCTGCTCCGCGGCTGCTGAGTGACCCCTCATCTGGGACTCTCCTCAGCTCTTTCTGGGATAGTGGCGCGGCTGCCCCTCTGTTGGTCTTCCTTGGTCTCTTGTGTTCTGGGGGCCTCTGGATGTCTGGAGTCTTGATCTCCTCCATACCTGCTTCATGCCCTGGAGGTCGGGGCAGTGGCCCCCCACACCCTCTAGCAGATCATTACATGAAGGAACCTTTTAAAAACAAGCGCGTTCATGCTCACAGGTGTACACACGGGTGATCACACACACAAATTACACCCTTTTTGGCTCCTACCTCAAAGCACACTGTGCGCTGTCGATCTCACGTGCTGCACAATAATGTTTAATATTTAGTATTTACTGTCATATTCTCATATATCATTGTGATCTTGTTTATTACTCTCGTTTTCTTCTGCTTGCTTTCTTTTTTCTTTCTCAACAGGTGATCCAGGTGATCGATATATGTATTTTTTGTCTGCTTATTCTGTTGGTTTTTGTTTTTTGCCCTTTTTCCCCGTCCCTCTTCTCAGGTTTTTTTCTTTCCCTCTTTCTTTCTCCACATTCTCTCCTCCAGTCAAGTCTGTCCCGTATTCAGCAAGTGAAAATAAAATAAACAATAAAAAGTTGAATCAAATGGACCATTACGGCAAGGCTGGGATGGTCCATTTGGTAAAGTAAATCCGTTGGGCATCTTTCTTCGCCTTTAGACAATAATTCTGATGGCAAAAGAACCAAACGGGACAGGTTTAAAAAAAAAAAAAAAAAAAAAAAAAAAAAAAAAAAAAAAAGAGAAACTAGCCAGTTTCAGCTGTCATCGCCATGAAGGATTCCTGCACATACGCACCTTGTGGACTCTGTTGGGTTCGAGACATTGTGGTAGTAACCATCCCCAGCTCTGGAGTTTAGGAAGGACTCTCTTTTCCTTCTGAGGAAGTTGAGGAGGTCCCCATAGCAACAGTACTCTGTGATTACCAAAATTGGTCCTGGCAGAAAACAGGGACAAAAACCAAAACAATACAAAGACAACAACCATCAGTCACTGATTTTTAAACCATGACAGCACAATGAAAACCAGAAAGAAAGACAGGCAGTTCTGACACAGTGATGAGGCTTGACAACAAGGGTGTTTAAAAGCTGATCATGTTTAAACAGAGGAAACAATGTCACTATTCCCTGTTTCTCTCACAATAAGTGCTTACATACATCTGTGGAAAAAAAACAACCTAACTAAATTATAATCAATACTGAGGTCTAGACAGCTAAATAATATTGAACACACACACAGCAGATTTGTGGCAAGGTAAAATGAATCACGTCTAAAAAAAAAAAAAAAAAAAAAAAAAAAAAGAAAATGACATCACTTCCGGTTTCGGGCAAGTAATGGCTGACATGCGATAGTTCGCGCTGACGTCTATTCCAACGTAGGAAGTGTTTTGAACAGCTGATCGGATCGGCAAAGCCTGTTACTGGAATATTATGTTTTTGTTGCTGCAAGTGCTTTTTATGCAATTTTTGCAAAGCTATATGTGGAAGGAAACCGTGAACTAGGGCAAGCTAATGGCATAAGATGTAAGTACAACTCCTCCGGTTTCATATGCAAAAAAATTTATTGCGCTAGCTTACGTGGTTCCGGTTCTACAGGGATTTAAAAATAGTTACGCAAAACGGAGCGTGCCCGCTCCGACCGGCTTTAAAGGGTTAAACACCCATCCACAAAGCTTTATTGCCATTTTAGCAAGTAGACATTCTATAATGAATGAATCCTTCATAGCTTACAGTAAACAAATCTTTAAACTTTTTGAGTGTTCTTTGATACAGAAACTAGATAGAGAAATTCAGATCTGTTCAGATATGTAAATAACATTTAAATCTATAGTACTGGGCAAAAGTCATGAGCCACCCCTCATTTATTGATATTTTTTCTCCAAGAAGCCAAACTTTCTGAGGGCCCTTCAAAGTTTGGCTTTGTACCTGTTAATTTTCATAGTAATGATATTTCTTTGCTGAGCCACTTAATGCTGACCTATGAAGTACAAAAACGCTCAAAGGACAAACCAGCGTTGTGCCTGCATGTGCCAATGACAGTTTTCCCTCCTCCTGTTTTCTGACTGTTTTTTCATTTTGGATTTGGGTAGGGTCAGTGTCACTACTGACAGCAGGAAGTGATACCTGGTCCCTAAATTGGCTGCACAAGTTGTCCAACTCCTCCAGGATGACACATCAATATGTATCTCCCAACATAGTCTCAAGGGCATGGTGCAGATTCCAGGAGACAGGCATCTATTCTAGGAGCACTGGACAGGGCCGAAGAAGGCCCTTAACCCATCGGCAGGATGGTATCTGCTCCTTTGTGTAAGAAGGAACAGGATGCACACTGATGAGCATGTCTGCAAATGCATTAATAAATGGCTTCAACTATTTCCCATTTTCCTAGCAAAATGAGGGGTGTGTAAAAGTTGTGCAATATGATTGATGAAAGTGAAGGAAAATAAAGCTTACATATACATTCATAGTGCATTACATTTGTGGCAGAGGAGTAGATCTCATCAACCAAGAAGAATTTTTATTATACAAACAAACCCTAAATAAACAAACTGACAAGTAATAATTACACAAACAAAACACCCTCTATAAAATCCAAAACAAGAATTATAACCAACAGAAAAAAATACTAGAATTATAAGCAGTAAAGCATTCAAAACATTGTTAAAACCGCTTATTTCATATCACCCACTGGTGCACACATAAGGTAATTGGTGATTATTTGAGCAGCACTGAGTCCAAGACAAGAAAGAAGACTTGTGTATAAAGCATAACACAACAGGCAAGAGAGAAGCAAAATAAGCGTTTGTGAACAAGCATGTTCTTAGATATAAAAAAAGCAAGGGAAAGACCATAATTTAATTTATAAATTTACATAAGTTATTAGGTCAGCAAATATGTTGCTTTTTGTTTTGAGGACTGTGACATAGAGAATAAAATTAAACTAACTGTGCCCCAAAGTTATCCACCACAAATGTGACTTTACAGATATCTTAGTGTAAGGGCTTGTCCACTATCTGATGTATCAACAAAAATAAATACAGCAGATGGATTTGACAAAGCAGCTTAGCTTTTAATTAATGCTAATGAGACTGTGTAGTGTCGCATGGTGGCGCTTGACTTACTTACATAAAGAAAAGGCACCAGAGTCTGGGAATTTAAGAAAGACATACATTCTTTTATCTTGCCAGAGTTTGAAGTACATCCATAGCCTAAAATATTTCAGACTTTAACTTGAATAGAATTGTAAAGGTTGGTTGACTGAAAAAAAAAACAGGTATGAAATAACAATCTAAGAATCCTGATAGCTTTTACACTGTCCACAGCGTCATGGACTCATTGAGTATGAGCTAAATATTGCTGGTCTCTCACTCCTTAGTGATATTTTTGATTTAAAACTAACCCATAAAACAAACACACACTTTCAACACCTATTATCAATGGCAGCCACATTTTTTCCTAGCTCTGTGAAATACTGTGCTTAACCACAAACCTCTGCTTTAGTTTGTAATTTATAACTTCAATATGTCAGCATTCATAAATTCCTCTCAATCTCATTACCTAGAAAAAGGGAGTTTTTCTTTCCTAGTTTGTTAAACTGCCTTTTCCCTCTTGTGCTGAAACTGAGCTGGGCATACTCCAAATCAAGAGCGTGGGCACTCATTAGTGCTGTTCTCATATCTCACAAAAGAGCCTGGTTACAAAGAGACTCAAGCTCTATTTAAAGTAATGCCGCCAGGAGTCCATTGCCAACGATAATGCGCTTTACATCATTTTGTCCTCGCCTTTATCTTGAGCTTCTTAAGGAATAGACAACACGCAAAGTCATTAGGGACATGATAACTCCCCATATAATTAGATGGAGAAAGATTGGATGCCTGGTGCACCACAGGGCAGACCCACTTACGACATAATCACTCACCCCGCCAATGTGGGACATCGTATATGCTGGCAATTAATTGAGATGATTACAATTAGCTAAGACAGAATGTTTGCTTCTGTCTGTTCTGACCAAAGAGTCGACTGTAATTTGCCTCTGGTTGAAAATACAGACTCTGACTCAGTCTCATTACAGTAGCTACGCTAGTATTTTTAGCAGGCTAAAGCCAAATAATAGATTTTTAGCTTGTAATAGACCACAAAGTAGAAGAACAGATTTGATTTGGAAATTAGATTAAGGGATACTGCCTGGATTCTTAGTTCCATTCAGTTCTCTCAATTCTGATCACTATTTAACATTTATATTTTTAAATCACTATTTAAAAATCTGTGGTTCTCGAGCTTTTTTTCTGGCATGCCACCTTCAGAAGAAGAAAAGACACACACACAAATCTCATCACATTTTAGTGAAACTGATCAAGAACCCCTTTTTGGTTCATTTTCTATGCATTAATCCAATGTATTTTCATTCCATATTCCTCCACGGCTAACCCAGCCCTCCCCTGCAGTGGGTCTAAGCTCTCAATGAGTACCACCCACTGGTTTGACAACTACAGCATTAAATGAACACTGTGTTTTAGCCATGCCCATATAGTCTGTCATTTTAGCCAATGCATTTCAAGCATTGCAACAGATGGTTAAATTTTTAAATCATAATCTGGATTTTGCATAATTTACACATAAGTAAAAGTAATCATATAACTAAACTAGAGAAAGGAACACCTTGAGGGCTTGGTGACATTTTCCAGGTTGTAAGTCACTTCCCACGCTTTCTTATTTGCAGCCTTATGAAAAAGGACTCTATACAGGAGAGAGGAAATGCTGTCAGACGCAGGAAGACTTGGCATAACACCCCCCCCCCCCCCCCCCCAAAAAAAAAAAACAACAAAAAAACAAAAAAACAAAAAAAAACGCTTAAATTACACAAAACAACTGACGGACAAAAAGACACATCTGAATAATCATTTCGAGCACCCTGTTGGACAGCGAGAATTTGGGCGCTCTCCAGGAACACATTGGCTCATGCTTCAGAGTTCCTCTTCCCCAGCCAAGAACGAGACACCGTCTTCTAAGAGAAGTTGTCTGGCAGACTCCAGTTACCATTAAAACCTTCATCAAGATCCACCTGAAACTTCTGGAGGACACTGTGGAGAACATCCCCTTCTATGCCTGGGGCCCAGGAAGCCCGAAGCCCCAAGACCGCATCCTGTTGTGCCCAATTTCAAACATTTCACACACATTTCCACACATTCTTACAACCGCTTGAGCTTTACACAAAGTGTTCAACATTGCATTAAGGTTTGTCACACGGAATGTGCATGGAGCTGGCTCCAGCAAAATGAGGTTAAAGATATTTAACCAGCTTAAAAAAAACTACAGGCAAAGTTGTCTTACTATAAGAGACTCATACACCTGTCATAGCCACAGATAAACACCTGAGTTTCCAAATATGTTCTCGGCTTGCTATAACTCTAGGCAAAGCAGAGTAGGAATTTTAATAAACAGAAAATGTTAATTTCACAGTTCTCAACACACTCATAGATTCAGAGGATAGATTTCTAATATATTATTTATACGTAACAGAAAGTCATGTATTGTCAGTGTATATGGCTCAAAAGTTGATGATCCCTCATTCTTCCACACTTTTTTTACTGCACTTTCTGAACACCTAGATTGCTCAGTTGTTTTGGAGGTCAACCTCAACTTTGGATTAAATGAAGAAATGGACAGGCTCAGTACAGCTGGAACTCAATTGGCAATCCACAAACAGAGTTAAACAGTACATGAGCAATTACAGACTTTGTGATGCATGGTGATCTCTTCACCCCAACCACAGGTAATATACTTTCTTCTCACATGTTCATCACTCTTGACTTCATTATTTCCTAGTCAGCAGCTCATTGTGGAGTGACATTCAGACACTGAGAATCAGAGATGGGCAGTAAAGCGTTACACGTAAAGCATTGCTGTGATCCGATTAATTTTTCCAAATAACGAGTAAAGTAAGGGAATAATTTGCAAAAGAGTAATTAGATTACTGTCACTGTCCCGTAAGCACGGTGCCTTACTGTGCTACTAAACCGTGTTTTGTTTGTGAGAGTGTCTCATGACAATGTCATATGACATCCATGGCAGCAACAGATGTGTGTACATCAACAATGGATAATATGGAGTGCAGGAGAGAGTACGGCCATGCAGCGTTTAAAGCTTGGAAGTACTGACATTACTTTGAGTTTGATTCTGAAAAAAGTGACAAAAACATTAGCGTCCGCTGTACACTCTGCGTGGGAAGAAAACTTCAAATCTGAGCAACCACCTAGCACGCTGCCACGGGAATGTGAAATTCACAGAGAAACCCCATCCAAATCCAAATCCATCCACTGACATGAGATGAATTTGAAGTTAAGCTGATGATGCTGAGATTCATTCTCTCATACCAACTGTATACAGTCTAATATAAAGACAGCATAAAAAGTGTACTGTCAGTGTAGAGGATGCAGAGCAACATCTGCCGATACCTTGTTGATGTCCTCAGAGCAGTAACCCAGGTCAGCTGATCACAGCCTGTACACAAAGAAATTCTACTGGAGCTCTTAATAGAAGTTATAAGGTTTCCCCCACCTGCTGAATCTGTCTTTAACCTCTACTCTACTCATTTCATGTTCATGAAACATCTGTGATGTTCAGAATTAAAATATAGACCTAAATAAAGTTTATATTTCTATCTGCTAATATTAATGTATTATTACATTAATGTGGCACAGGTGTCAGTTACCTTTGCATAAAAATAGCTGGTAGAAACATCCTCCAAAGATTAACGTTTTACTTTCTTACTTATAGTACGTTTCAGAGCCTGTATTTTTTACTTAAGTACATAATGTCTGTACTTTTGGCATTACTTTTGAAATAATGAAAAGTCTGTAGATTTTGCAACACTGTTAGTGTGTTGTTTGACTGTTGCTAGAGCTTTTGAAAACTTCCGGTGCTTTGGGCAGACTGCCTTGGACAAATAAAGTCATGGGGTTTTTTTTTTTTGTTTGTTTTGTTTTGTTTTTTTATTTTAATCCATACAAATATAAGATAAACCCATAAGTCTTAAAACTTAAACCCTGCATTTCAGTGACTTTTGGCTGGTTATCTAGTGGAGGGCCTTCAATTGTGTGTTTTGTCAAACCTGCCATTGACAGGTTTGACAAAACAGGAAACCACACAGCATCATTACTCTCAACTTTGATAGAAAAAGGAAGACACAAGAGAGAAAAAGTTATGCTTTTTCATTTTCTGGTGACACTTGACATCTGAAATCAAGTATAGTATACTGATGTTGGCAATAAAAGCAAAAAAAAAAAAAAAGGAATTATGATACTAAGTAGAAGCCTGGTGCTGCTAATCAAATTTACCTGATTAAGTATGGCCACCTCTATAAAATCTAGGTTTTGGCAGTTTGCTGTCTGGAGCATTCAGTTGTAGATTAGCACAATACCAAGGATGGAAGACATCAGCAATAAAAGATAGCAATAGAGTCTTATATAATTAATTCCAATATGCATATATTGTCAATGCATTCTCTTTGAGAGTCACTGGTAACACTTGTACATAACAATTCTTAGTCTGCAACAATGACATATTTCACAGTAAAATACGCTGTCAAACACACTGTTAGGTCAAAGCACTTCACTTCGTTGAAGCTCTACAATACGTAAAATTTAGCAACAAGCAAACCAGTGGGGTGCTCCTCCCTGGCCTTGTGGGACCACATCCTTTTCCGGGACTTACTGGTATTTTTTTCCTCAGTTCCAGCAGTACTTAATACATCCTGAACTGTCATCAGTAGTTGAGCAGCAGCTGTGTGATGAGCTGGCTCACTGATGCTCTCGGGCTAAAACATGTGGCAAACGTGTTTCACTGTCACATAAACAATTTTAGTGAGCAGCACTGGTGCAAAGTTGTCATCTTTGATTTCTGTAATGATGGAAAGGACTATGCCACCTCTGACAGAGTGAGACAAGGCAGCTTGTTGTTCTATGGCAGAGAGAGGGTCATCCTGTACAGAACATATTATCTTAGGTTAACTAGGAGTAGAAAGAGGACTGGGAAACAAAGTTATGCTTTTTGAAGACTGGCTGTTGGTGTGTCTACACTTCTGATTATATAGAGGGTATCTTTACTGTCATCAGGGATATACCAGAGGGTATATGAAGAGTCAACTCACTGGGGCTCTGTGAGGATGGACCAAAAGATCTTGCAAATGTGTGTCACAGCAATATCAACAGTAGTAATCAGCATTGGTACAAAGAGTGTCATTTTTGATGGATCAGGAGAAGATAGATAGCCAAAATCTGAGATACCATGTTCAAGAGGGGGTGAGGAAGAAGCTTCCAAAATCCCTGCAGGGCTCGAGGAATCACCTCTACCACCACTTCTTGTAGGAGCTGGGTCTTTCGAATAAATACACAAGGACCTTAATCTACCCAATGTCTTTCCATTTTTACTTGTGTTTTTTATCAGATTTAGTGATCAGTTCATACAAAATAATTATTGTAGGTAATTCTATTATCCATTTGATACTGACAACTTCATCACTGCATTTAATTCACTGTTGGACTCAATTCACAGTTGCAAAGTAAGCAAAAGATCCCAGATTTAGTTCTGGAAGAAGACACAAATCCCTTTGGCATAAAAAAGTTTACAAAATCAAACGTGTGAAAAGCAGGAGCTACTTTCAGGGTGGTTCATATTCTAGCTTTGCACAAAATATAAATGGAAAAGCAACTAAACATTTAACAGCATTTCCTGAAAATCCTTATTTGCTTGGCCATTTTTTGATAAATTTAAATTTATAATATTAGATTACCCAATGAAATAAATTTCATTACAATAGATTTTTTTCAGAAAGTGCTGAAACTAAAGTGATTACTTCACTGTTATCTTCTTCAATGCTATGTGCTAATAAAATGCAAAGCAGATATGCAGACAGAAGTTGATTATTTTGTAAATAGTGTTACATCCTCACTGTGTACAATGCTAGATACTGTGGCACGTCTGGAAAAGACAACAATCAGCATAAGGATTGTCCACATCGCTTGCACACTTTGACCTTTCTATCCAAGCAGAATCTGGACTCATCACTGAACATAATGTTCCTACAGATCTTCAGGTTCCAGCGCACATGTTGTAAACACCAGCGCAAATGCCCCTGATGCTGCAGTCATGACAGGCTCCTTTCAGCCCTATAACACTGAAGATTGGCTGTTCTGGACTGCCTAGGTAAAGAGCCGTAGGCCATATCGTCCTGCAAATCTTGACTGCAACTTTGTGGAAGCCTGCCTATGGATCCTGTGCTGTGCTGACAGGATGAGGGATTAGTCTTCTTGTGGTGTCTCTTTTTTGGGATACCCACGTTGCAGCCTGTCTTTGACATTCTCCCTTATATGGAGCTTCAATGGGCCTTCAATTTGAAGATGGTAAACATAATTAATGCTGCATCAGGTGACCATGAACCACCCCTCAGTTATGCTGCAATACATTTAGGCTGCTGGGGGCCGTAATGTACTGCACATGTCTTCGTCACTCAGTTCTTTTCAATTACCATGTGATGATACACCACTATTGCAAATTAAATTAAAGAATGTCACAAACCTCTGTGTATGGCCCTTTATGTAATGCTAATTTTCCCAATATGGTCCTTAGTAAAACTGAGTTTGAAACCCCTCCTTTAAAGCATTGTCAGTAAGGGGGGAAGCTTGGGATGTTGGAATCAGTTTAGTAAGACAGAAAAAGTCTCATTTGTTATAACCACGAGTCCCTGAGAATAGGTTTAATAAGGCACAGTAATTAAAAATCACCAATGTGTGTTCAATGTTGCCACACAGACTCTCAATTTTATTCTTTTTGTCTGTTAAAACTATGATGACTTGCAAGATTTTTGCCAATGTATGAATAAATATTTGTGTGTGTGTGCATGTGTGTGTAGGTGTGTGTGTGTGTGTGTGTGTGTGTGTGTGTGTGTGTGTGTGTGTGTGTGTGTGTGTGTGTGTGTGTGTGTGTGTGAAGAATTGCAATGCAGTAGTCATTTATTATGCAGTAGGACTATAAATAAACTTAACCAGTGTGCTGAGATTTTGTTATGTGTCTCCACAATGTCTGACCACTGTCACCCTTTGGCTATCTCAAACTACACACGAAGGAGCCAAGCAACCCAGGGGCCTGTACTTCTCTGGAGTGGTTTTCTCTTGTTTTCACCCACTTGCAGTACGATTCGGCCCAAGGCCAAGCAGGCTGAAAGCGTAAGGGCAAGTCAGTGCCACATTTAGGTTTCCTCCAAGAGTCAGTCAGCCTGTTCGCCCTAATGGATTCAGGATGTGCATCCAGCTCAGGATGCAGAGTATTAAGTGCTCTCTCTATGTCACTCTACACACACCCTCACCTTTGTTTGTGGCCCAAGGATGCTCTTACAGTGAAGCAATTTAGAAGCGTCATTCAACCTGAAAGAGGGGAATAGAAGGGTCAGGGAAAAGAAAATTATAGTAATGGGTATAAGAAGAGACAGTTATAGCATCAGGTTGACACTTATTTTGTGGCCTTGTTGATTTAGTTACATTTTCTTAGCCTTTTCTAGTTCTTCTTATATAATTCTTCTTCATATTTTCTGAAAAACTGGCGCAAAATCTGGATTATTTTGGCAACAATAAATAACCAAAAACTGAAAGTCAGATACAGGAAATTGTGCTAAACGTGTTGCAATCTAGTTTATCAGTGTAACCAACTCAACTCAGGTTTCACTCAAGGATATTGAGATTTTCCTCTCTTTTCAATTTCTCTATAGAAATTACAAGAATCGTCATTTAATTTCTATAGAGAAAAGAAGTTTGAAGTTCTGTGTTTGAAGTTCTCAGAAGATACATAGCATCTTGCAATATCTTGCCTATGATTTCTTTATCTGATAAAGAAAACGCAATCCAGGAGTAAAAATTGTGTTAATGCTTAATTGGAAAATAAAAATAAATAAACAAAAATACTGTTCTTTCACTCTGAAATTTCAGTCATTTCAGAATGACAGGGAAAACGCAAAGAACAAAAAATAAAGCAGTAAAAAGCAGTTTGCAAGATGAAACATGTTACTAGAAAGAAAGAGGGATATAAATGATCACTAAACAGTGCTAACAAACATTACTACAATCTGTTGCACAACTTGCATGCTTACAGCTGACAAGACTAAAGTGTATTAGAAGCATTTACATCAGAGATGACATTTCTTTTTTATTTTTCTCTCCAACAAAACCAGTGAGACACACACATCTAAGGCTTTATTCTGAGTATGCATTTCATCAACTTATTAAATGATGTGACTTAAGTTGATCTCTGCTGTGACTGAAATAACATGTTCAAGCCAATATGTTTAAGGCAGTGTTGTTTCCACAGGTCCATTTCACATGGTGTATTGACTCATGGCATCTTACAGAAAAACATGAAGAAATGTTACTTGGCCACAACTGTCATTCAATAGGAGCAATGCCAGTGTCACAGAGGTTACTATTTTCTTTAAAAACAAGTCATATCACATTTGGATGAGCCAGCAGGAGAGCACTATGAAATTAATGTAACGTCTGAAAGCTTGACATGCAGATTTGAGTAGATGAAGGCCACCAGAGAGAGGGCAAAGAGTGCATAACGGATTGGTACAGTGATAATTATGGTGAATTTGCCAATGATTGCAGTACCAGAGCTAATAAACTACTTATTAATGTTAGTGATCCTCCCTCTGTAACATAGACTTTAGCAGCTCATCAACCAAACTGATAGCTGTGTGAATGCATTGTCACAGGCTTTCATCCTGCTCACCAATTAATGCCACTCAAACTTCATCCTGTTACATTTATTTGCAGATCTTGTTATAACATTGCATACTGACACTCTATACTCCATTGCCTTACTGTAATCAGATCAGTACACATAAAACTCTTTGGTGCTCTGGCCAGGCTGCATTTCACAGGGACTGGAACCCTATTGATCAAAGCGCTCAGACATGTCCAGACCCTTTCCCCCAGTGCATCATGGTCCTGCTCGCTGAAGCCAAAAGAGCCTAACAACAACAAACATATCTGCCGTTGCTGCCTGTGTCTCTCTGATTAGCTGCCGGGGAGATATTTTTAGAGTATCACAGCCCCTTTGAAGAGGATGAAGAGCAGAGCCCAGCCCCCACTCCCATGTCGCAGCCCCTTACCACTCTATATTTCAAATTACAGTCCGACATTCTTTGTGAATTTCTGCTCATTGTTGCCATACTGTCAGATATACTTGACTTGTAATGGTTTTATTATCTGGTCACTTGACTCCCCTCTCACGTAGACTCCCTCCCTGTGCATACAGTGTACTAAAAGTCACTTTTAAAACTGAAACACACTAGATTGATAGCCTGAAAGGTCCTGCATATATAGCTTAGAATAGTAATTTATGTCCAATAATAGATTAAAATGCTGTGCACGGCCATCCCTGCGCTGTTAGGAGAGTGAGAGGCAATTGTGACAGGATATCTGCAATTATTTTAATAACTAAGAACTTATGATTAAATCCCAATTTTCAGTTGATTGACTCATATAAATAACAGCTACCATTTTCTTTGGTAAAATCCGTTAAGTACTGAGTACACCATTTCAGCAGTACATCCTACCTTCAGTAATAATGCATGTGTAAATATTTGTCCTGGAATGTATTTACTAAGATAAAGTTTGTACTCTGTTGAGTACAAGATTGATCAGTTTATTGATTTACTGAGATAAGATGCTCAGATTATTAAATAAACACCTGTCCACCTTGAAATAATTCTAAGAACCATTTAAAGTAAATATAAATAATGTTAATTGGAACTCATGATATGCTGACAAGTTCATTGATTTTCCACGTGTTCAAAGCACTAAATCTTAAAGTAAAAACATTAGTGCTCCTTTTGATTTCATGTACTATTTATTTGGTTGTCTGTGTTACGATTTGTGCACAAATGACACCAGTCCAGTCATTAACAGGCAGATTATTATAATTTTTTTTTTTTTTTGTCTTAGGAAATGTCTCAATCGCACATGCTATTTTTATGGTAAATGGCCTGTATTTGTATAGCGCTTTATTTGGTCCCTAAGGACCCCAAAGCGCTTTACACTACATTCAGTCATTCACGTGATGGCAAGCTACATTGTAGCCACAGCTGCCCTGGGGCGCACTGACAGAGGCGAGGCTGCTGGACACTGGCGTCACTGGGCCCTCTGACCACCACCAGTAGGCAACGGGTGAAGTGTCTTGCTCAAGGACACAACGACCGAGACTGTCCGAGCGGGGGCTCGAACCGGCAACCTTTCGATTATAAGACGAACTGCCAGCTCTTGAGCCACGATCGCCCCATTTTTATGTAACCACTTACTTTACTAAAGTCAGTAATCACATTGCAGTTACAATTATGTTGTCAATTTGTTGCAAAGGTTCTTCAGACAGACAGATAGAAAGACAAAAACATTTAAATGTGCCGTTTTCTTCCGGCGCACTTAGACTACAGTCGGCTGATGTCAGTTTGTGTGCAGGGAGAAGGAAAAATGTGGAGCGATCTACAATTTTTGACAAGTGAGATATGAACATTACTTCCATTTTTATTCCTTGAAAGGACAAGAGCGTGATGGTAAAGTGGTTTTAAAAGAGGTAGTATTAGCCAGTTTCATTCACGCAAACTACAGGTGACCATGCCTAACCTCTGGGGATCAAAGCAATCGCAAGGGATTTTTTTGAGCAACACCCTCCTGAGTGATTTCACCAAGTGTTAGCAGCCAGCAGCCTATAGCAACTACTCAGGGAATACACATTTTTCTCTAGTGATCACCAGTCTCTCAGCCTGAAGCCTTGACAAAAGTGGAACTGATGTCCTTTTTTATGACTTGTGATGGTATTGAAACAGACCAGTTACATTTAAAGGTTCTATACTGATTAGTGATTATGTTTAATGTAAAGCCTGAAGCACACTGACTTGCTTTGAAGTACAGGTTTGCAACACTCAGTGGAGCCAAACAAAGATGAAACAGGAAGAATGCAAGAAGACAGCCCTGGACAGTTGGGCTTAAAATACAGTCTGCAAGGGATAAAAGAAGTGATGGAGTTAGTGCTTAATTAGAAAATGGAAAGGAAGTGCATACTCGGTCAGATCACTGGATCTGGAGAGGATAGTTTGTGGACAAATGAGCAATGAGAGATTTGGGAGTGACAGGAGCAATCAGAAGTGGAAAGCATGCACAATTAACAAAATGTAGAAATGATTGAGACCCTGCAAAAATGTGAATAAAGGTAAATGTAAAAAGTGCAAAACTGTACACAGTTTCAACTTTTGGCACCTGGTTTGGATGGAAAATCATCAGTCTTTTGTGGCTGTCAAATGTTAGACTCAGTGAAACATGAGACAAGAATTATTCGTCTCATTTTATTGGAATAATTTATTATTTAGAATAAGTATAAGAACTGATAAGTACTGTACAATCCATTGCTTTAGCTAAGAGTGACAACAAACTGCATAAAACCATGTGTTAACAGAGCTTCATGGAGATTCCTTTGGCCAACACGTGCTGACACATTCATCTGACGTGAGTTATAAATGGAGAAAGGTATGAAAAACACAACCTGTCGATCATGCCTCCATTCTAACTGACAGATCAACTCTGAGCATGCCCACACAATCAGCAGCTGGTCCCACTGATGCCATTCAAATTAGCTGGATATTAAAGAATCCCTCGGCTGAAACTACATAAATTATACATAATGAAATGCAATTAACATTTTTACTCTGACAATTAAATACATTAAAGAGCCAGGCCTGTGAAAAGAGAGTGGCAGAGCAGAGGAGGTGGGCGGGTAGGGCCCGATGTATGAAACAGCTAGCTACCTTTAACGTTCAGCAATACACTCAGTGAGTATCTGCTCAAATGTTTACAGGCCAATTAGTGCCAATGGACAGCCTCTCAATCAAACAAAATGCCAGGTTTGCATGGAATATTAAGTGGGTTATAATGGAGTAAGTGAGTCAACGAATGTTATCTTTGGAGCTCTTGGGGGAAAGCAGGGAGGAGTGGTTGGGGCTGGGGGGATAGGATGGGAGAGAGGAGGATAGGGGTTGGGGATTTTGGGAATCTTGTGTCAGTATTACAACAAGCGTTTGAAATTTTTGGGTGGTGTTAAGGACTGATTTATTAGTGTAGAATTTGCCTTTTTGTTATTGCCGTTTTTATCCTAGATGATAGAGTGGCTGAATAAGAGCAAATACAAGAGCAAATACAATTACTCTTTTCACTGTTATATCATCTGCTATTCAGTTATATTTAGCACCGGGTATTTCCAGGAAAACTTTCAAGCAGAGTGAAGCAAAGTACTGAAGATGCTTTTTGAAATACTTTGTTTTTCCACTGGTGCCTGCAAAAGTTTCTTGTACAGGTGGGCAAGATAGGGGCAACTGACATTCTCTGGGTGTCATACCAAGAAGAGAAAGGTAATGTCTTAAGTGCCTTTACCTTTACATACTGTTTGGGTAAATTTTGGCCTGTTTTGTCTTGTCTTTAAGCTTGAAATCTGATGACTTTTAAAATGATATCATATGAGATTTGATGAGTTTTAGATTCAATAATGTGGGAAATGGTGATTTGGGGGTGGGGGGGGGGATCTTAAAACTGTTAAACTAACACTTACACTATATAAAGAACTGCATGAGTTCCTACCATATTTACCCAGATTCATGGAGTGAAAGGCACCGGATGGTCTTTGAAGAATCATGGGGAATCTCCAAGCAGTGAAATAGTACAACTATACTACGCAGGCATGAAATGAATGTAAGGATTAAGTTATAATTACCTGTACAGAAATTTATTAGGAGGATTTTGTTTGTTTGTTTTCAAATAGACTAAGTATTTGTTTTCTCTTGAAGACTTATACATTTTTAAATTTGAAGGATTGCACTGATTTTAAGAAATTAAAAATTTACAGAAAACACACCCACTCAGGTTTAAAAATGCTAAATGATACTGGGCTTAGCTGCTGCTCTCCGTGATGCAGACTGAGTATAACAAGCAAGATCTGGCGAAAAAGCAGTTTAAAACAAAAAACACAGAAAACACTATGTGTAAGAGGGCATGCCATTTAAAAATGGTATGTAAAATATAAATTGATCATTGTCACTAAAGAAGATGAACCAGGCTACTAGCAAAACTACCAAAAACAACAAATTTGAATATAAGTAAGTATATTAAATGAATAAAAATCTTACTTCAGTTTTCTGAGCATCCATGTATGTAGCAGTTGCACAGTTTATTACACTGTGCATTTGGTTCAGTGCATTTTGATTACTTTATCACAAATAGATCGAATTAATTCGCCAAGATGGTCACAAGAACTAATCAATGTGTGACAGGCGATGTATGTTGCTGCCTTCAGCTCATTTTTATGTCTTGGTTCAAAGTGTTCAAGACTTTGACTTTGATCTCCAGGTCGAATTTACAAGCATGACGCCGTATTTCGTTAATACTTTTTTCAGTACTGGAATGTTCAGCATGCTCTGTCAAGTTTTTTAGTGCTCCTGTTTCTCTTCTTGAAAATGTACCCACAATGAAAGGACTAAAGCAGAGTTGTTTTGGACAGATCAACTTTGGTTTGGTCAGGTCGTGACATCTACCTATGAATATATGTACATTTTCAAATGCTAACAGTAAGTAAATTAAGTGCTAAATGATTTACTCTAAATTAGTTAGGTAGTTGGTAATTACTTGTAAAGCCTGAGGCTCCAAAAGTAGCCCTGCTAGAACACCTCAGGGCTATTTGTGTCCTCCTTCCCAGGCTAGCTAACTGACAGAGCTTTTAGTTTTATTTTATTTTTGTTTGTTTTTGAGTATAAATTCCCCTCTCGCCCCTGCGGGTGGTCTTTATCCTTCAAGCTCGGGTCCTCTACTAGAGGCCTGCGAGTTTGAGGGTCCCGCACAGTATCTTTATTGTTCCTAGGACTGCGCTCTCCTGGACAGAGATCTCAGATGTTGTTCCTGGGATTTGATGGAGCTCCTCACCCAGTTTGGGGGCAACTGTCCTGAGTACTCCAATAACCATAGGGACCACTGTTGCCTTCAGCCTGCACATCTTCTCTAGCTTCTCTCTCAGCCCTTGGTATTTCTCGAGATTTTTGTGTTCCTTCTACTAAATGTTGCTATCACTCAGTATAGCTACTTCTATCTTTTCTATCCTTCATCCTTTGCTTGCTTATGTTCAGTTGGTTAGTCATAAACAGCTTGTATCTGGAAGCATCTGGACTGAGGGTTTCAGAACCCTCTCATCTAATTTTCTACAACATAGATCAGAAGTTGAAAAGTCTGAAAAAGAGAAAATATCCA
The DNA here is from genome assembly GCF_036321145.2 of Pelmatolapia mariae. NCBI lineage: Eukaryota > Metazoa > Chordata > Actinopteri > Cichliformes > Cichlidae > Pelmatolapia > Pelmatolapia mariae. The sequence goes on from NC_086240.1 coordinate 35,394,633, forward strand.
GCGAGCAAAAATGTATTGCTGATGCCAGAGGTCAGAAAAGAATACCTAGTTTGCTTTAAGCTGTTAGGAAGGTAATATTAATTTAAATAGCCACTTATTACAACCAAGGTATGCTGGTTGTAACAAGAAAGATGTCTGAAGTTGCAACATATTGAATCTTAAAGCAGATGGGCTACAGCAGCCGAAGACCCCATTGGGTGTTACTCCTGTCAGCAAAGAACAGAAAACTAGAGCTACAATCTGGAAAAAGAAGAAGATTGGAAAAAACATGAATGTTTCCTAATTTATGCAAATTGTTCAGGCTGGTGTTAGTGCTGTGGTGGTTTTGGGGTATATTGTATATTAGATTTTGGCTCCCTTGAGCATATATATGAGTAATGTGAGTTCCATAGAATTGGCTGTTTTTTTTTCTTTCATAAAGTATTTTTCATATTTCCTGCACCATATGAGCCCCGAGTAACATGCATCTTAGCCTTTGCATGGTGGAAAAGGTGGGTGCATGTTTATTGTGCATACCTGTCATACAATTAGATTTATACAGTTTATTTCTTTTCTTGTGTTCTCCAAGTCTCTGAGCAATTATTAGAGATCTGCCATTTAACTGAAGTAATATTTGTAGTTGGGAAAAAATACATACCTATACTGTTTATAAAAATACAGGGAAGTTGAGGTTCTAAAAGAGAACAGTGGAGATGGCAGAAATTCAGTATTATATGAACTTCAAGCAAAATGCAAGTCGGCAGTGCATCCCATCCCGCCAGCAGCCTCTGGCTATCTTTCTCCATCAGGTCAGCTACATCTTTGTGATTACATCTGCTAAAAGCTACCAGTTTATTTAGTGTCTACATCAGCACAGCAGCGATGGCCCAAGATATGGATGCTACAGGAGCCTGACGCTTATCTTGGCTTAGAGGAAAGGAGTGAAAGTAAGGAGACTGAGGTAAATTCACCATGTGCCGTAAAAGAATTGGCTTTAACTATATAGGCTGTAACATGAGCCGTTACTGAGATCATTTGAGACAACAAGACATTTAATTAATAACCAAATCAGAAGAATCAACACAATTTTGTTTTTCTGCTTATCTGAGGTAATTTAATTACAGCTTATGACACCTTTAAAGCTGTGTATCGCTTTTTCTTTTTCCACCACCTGCTTGGGTTTTTAATGATAATGTGAGGTATCACAACCATCTCATCACACAGTAACAAAATGTGAAACTTTATCTTTAGACAAATTCTTGCTGTTATGCATAATAAAATCCAAGATTCACAGGAATTCGAAACAGGAGGAGAAAAGGCAAACTAAGAAAGAGTGGGGATGATTACAAAGGCAGGAAACAAGACTGAGACAGAAAACTAAAATAGCAGCGACATGCAAGGTATGAAATACTTTTAATATAAAACAGGAAACAAGAATAAAAATACAGATAATAATATATTTCAATAAACAGCATAACGTAAAAATCAGTTCAACTTCAGATATATCAGTCTATCCAGTTGGGAAACCTAAACATGAATCAACTTCAGTTGCTTTGGTCCAAATGAGAGCAACGTAGTGGTACTGGAGAGCCGACACCAAGAAAACCCTGCAAAAAGGAATGGTTTTGCAGGTGTTGGCCACAAACCACTTATTCTTGCTGACTGATTTTTGCAGGCAGCATAATGGTTGCCACAGCATCTCCATCTGTCACACGTCCTCAGTATGAACCTGCTCCTATCTGTGAAGAAAAACAGGGCATCAGTGGTAGACCTGCCAGTTCTGGTGTTCTCTGGTGAATGCCAGTTGAGCTGCTCAGTGCTATTCTTTAAACACAGGTCTCACTCAAGGCTGTTGGGATTTCATGTCACCCTCATGGAGTTTGTTTCCAGTAGGTCACTAGAGGTCATTTTGTTTCTGCTGGTGGGTTGGTGCCCTTCTACAGTTCTCTCCAGATCTCCTGGTGTCTCCTCCACATACTTGAAATTATGCTGAGAGACACATCAGAACTTCTTGTCATGGCACATATGGATGTGCTCCTGGAGGAGCTGTATAAACCTCTGCACCGACTGCAGGTATCTCATGCCACCCACAGTGACAAAGATATCAGAAAAAAGCAAAGCTAGAGAAAAATCACTCAGGAAGGATTAGGAGAGAGCAATGGTCTGTGGCCACCACCTGCAAAGTCATTTCATTTCTGGAGCCTGTTTTGTTGTTGCCTTTCCAGCCCACCTGTTGTCACTTTCATTTGCACCAAACCAGGGGAAATGGATTCACAATCATGTATACTTCCTCGCTTGAAAGATTGAGATCCCTGCAGTTTAATTGACTTTACTATACTGTGATGCCTAAGTGTTCCCTTAAATTTTTGGGCAGTGTAATTTTATGTTTGTCCACATCATAATCCTTCCAACAGTACCAGCAGATGTAAGCAAATGTGATTACCCTCATGCAACAGAATAAATTACAATATAATTGATTTTCCCTGATCGGTGTGTATAACTAAGCTTCTGCACAGTGCTGCATATCTATTTTGTCCATCTGTGTGCTGTCAGTGGCTTTTTTATGCATTATGGTGGTATAAAATATGATCTTTTTCATTGCATGAGAAAATACATGTATGGGTAGAAAGTTAAAAAGTATCCATTGTGCTAATCTTATGGTAAATGGGTGAGAGCTGGCTGTCTGGTAATTGTTTTGGTAGCAATGCATTTCTGCATTGAGCTTATTGAGTTTAGCTAAAAGGTTTGGGTGATCAAGTTCAGTCTATGCAAAGTTCCACAGTGACTACAGTCAACCTATCGTCAAGCATTTTTACCACCATTGGTGGTTCCACGTTTTAACTGATACAATGCAAATGATAATAAAAGGACACTTTGAAGGACTAAATCAGTGGTTAAATTGGGCCGGAACAATCTGGAACAGTGTTTCATCACCTTCAGTCTTTCAATTAATGAGTATTCAAATCTGGCTGCAAATGACAAAATGCTTTCAAGAGATTTCCATTTTCATGTGATGCAGTCTGGTGGTCCTTTTAGTTGACGCCACAGAGACAATTAAGTCACCACATGATCCCACATGCATCTCATCCCTGTGATGTGTTCATGGTTCATATGCACAGTGCAGTATTGTTGCATTTAGCTTGTGCTACAGAAGTGGAGTGAAAATAATCAGAGTACTTTTTTCAAGTGGCAGGTGATTTCAAATTCAATATATCAAACAGCTCAATATAAGTATGTATGACACAAAGAGTTTCTTTGCGATTTGGAACACAGTTGGTGTTCTGGTTAAGGCTACAGTGGCTTTCCTAGGGAAGAAAAAAACATTAACATGTGATAATTTTATTCTCTGAAATGGAAAATGATGTAAAAAATAGAGGACATGAAAGGAAGATGGGAGATGGTCTTTTTTAAGGTAAAGACTCAGCAAGTTTAATTTGATAATCTATAAATGTGACACCTAGTGTATCATATTTGTTTTTGATAGTTCTACATCAATAGTCTGAAATGTAGAAAATCATATGTGTCTATCTATACCTATATATATATATATATATATATATATATATATATATATTTGGGGGTTTTTTCACACTAGAAAGTAAGTGCAGGCTAAACTGGGTAAAGTTTGCAGTTTTGTGGTTCAGTGATGAACTATGTTGGATTGGGACCAGCATATTGTCTAGATTTTTTTTTTTAATTCTAACAAAGAAAGAGAAAAAAACACAGTACACAGTTCCTTCATCATTGCCTTTCCAAGAATGTAAAAATCTTCAGTGGTGGCTGTTACGGACAGCCTTTTCTAGAACCAGTCCAGTTAAACACACTGAAAGAGAATAATTCTCAGTCATTCACATTAAAAATAACTTTATTATAAATACTTTATTACAATTTTGCAGATAAAGCCCCTTGAAAGCCCTTTTCCAATACAGCCAAGCAACTACTGTTCATACAAATACTGACACTCTTTATTTTCAAAGATCTCCATAAAAAGGCTGAGATGTAGTTAGACTCTGTTCTTCATATTCTCTGATTCTACAAGCTATACTAGAGTGCTATTCAATAGGAAATTGATATGGCATTAACTTTTCCTTTATGCACATATTGACTTTGTTTTGTCTTAGTTTATTGATATATTTTTATAGACTGCGTTAGATTTTTACTGACTCCATACTTTCTCACCGTTATAAACTTCAGAAACAAAATAGTCAGCAAGTGGACTGCATTTTTTGTAACGAGGTAAATAATGGAAAATAATATAATTGGACTGCTAGGAGTCCTATAAAAATTTCTCCCTCTCTCTCTCTCTCTCTCTGTGTGTCGTTGTCTTAACTCTCCCAGTTCCTCTTTCCTTAAAATTGCTAAATTGCTATCTATGAAAATCATTAGGTTGGATGTGACTGAGTGGAACACTTAAAAGAAGAGGAAGTAGTTGCAAAATGTGTTTTGAAAGTTCAACATTTATCAGCAGCCAATTATGAACAAATAGATATATACAATATTTTAAGAGTTTGGGATGGGCTATTTTTCAGGACAGCCATCATGGAAAAAACTTGATGAAGTATCTTCGTGTGTGTGTGTGTGTGTGTGTCTGTGTCTGTGTGGGAGGGAGGGGACTTAATGAAACACAATGATTCTCTGAGTGAGGACTGCCAGAGTGCAGAGAAATTACTCCTTTTAACATGACAAAACCCTTTAGCAGCACTTGGCTCTGCAATAGTTATCATTGTGATTTTTTTTTTTTTTAAAAAAGCCAGTCTGAGTTAACTTGAGCAAATATAATGACAATGTTGTCATTTATTAGGGGAGAAAAAACAATTTGACCTATCTGTCAGGTCATAAAGAATATGACCTGACAGTATTTGTTGTGACCCCATATGGAGCAGTAACTACAATAACTAACTCATGATACATCCCGCACATCAGGTTGGATTTGAATTTTTAGAGTTGGATTTCAGTTTGCTTCAGGTCTTTTCACCGGATCTCCGCTTTTTTTTTGTCAATTCTTTTTTGCAGGGACTTTTGTAATGGTGGTTGAGGTCTTGCTGGATGACCCACTGCTAATATTTTCTTTCCTACAATATGCTGTAAATTTAAAATAAATTCCATTGATAATGAGAAGATGCCAGATGCAAACCAAAATAGCAAAGCCATGCTTCAGTGCTATTTGTACAGTGGACTGTGTTTATTTATTTTTATAAAATATGATGTTACTTGTTGACTCTGACCTGTTATTTTTGTTTTATATGTGTTCATGGTGTGTGTTCTTCACCATGTCTCCTTGGAAAAAGAGATTTTAACGTCACAGGACCAAAAGGGTTAAATAAAAGCTGAACAAATAAAAACTGATGGGATGTAATTCTGATACAGAAATGCAGTGTAGTAAAAACAAACTGCATGTCATCACATACATACTTTTTTTATTTATTGAAAACAAAGTATATCAGTGTGTCACAAAATGAATCCATGCACTGGCTGTAATTGTAGGTGCCATTCTATAATTTCCACGTAATTATCTTCTTACGTGCTTCTTCTTCTTAATACTTAACACAGACGAAAATTCCAGCTTGCTCAAAATGAACAGAGGTTCAGTCTTTTCTTTTGAAGGTTATTTGCTGAAGATGTCAAAGGAAATCAGACATTTTCCACATCTTCCTGCCCTCTATAGCCGTTTCTGGTACCCTTCTCTTGCCGCTTCACCCAACCTCCAACCCCATGGAGCAGAAAGGAGGTTTGTTGATGGATGTGGAAGGCTGCTTCAGTCCCACAGCAATTAACTCCTCTCCTGCAAGAAGCAGCCTGTCACATTGATGGAATCTCCCCACCACTGCTGCCTGTCACACAATCCAGGAGGGGCTGCAGACAAATGCTTCATCTATGTGTTTGTTTTACTGTTTTGCCTGTGGTCGAGAGCAATCGCAAGCAAAAAAGCTGTTGGGAGCATCGCAAGCCATCAAGTGCTCAAGTGTCAATTTCTATAGTCAGTGGCTATATGGTGTAGCAGATCTGTGGGATTACAGAGAGTTAAAGTGCACCATGGATAAAGATCAAAATCATGTCCTCGTCAATGCACTGTTTTTGCTGCACTCACAGTTGGTCATGATTTGATTTCTTTCTTAATTTTAAGTCATTTTTCAATCTGAAACTATCGTGCTTTTAATTATGTTTAGGACTACCCCAGGCTTTACTTTGGAATCGTTCATGCATAACAAGGCCCACACCTACCAGATGCTCTGCTACGAGCTACAAGTTTTGGAGATGTCCATGCTCTCCCTGGAGCTGCCCATCAACATCAGGTATTCCAACCTTTCCTAATGATAACTATTTAGCATGTGAATCAGGACAATTAAGAGATAATCATAGGGATTAAAGAAAAATTCACTTATATGTTGATGCTAATTTCTGCAGTCCTTAATATACTATACTATATATAATGGAATGGAATAGGACTTGTTGATCATTACTTATTTTGTTCCGTATTAGTCAACATTATAATTATTTAACAAAATAATTTGTTGGCTTTGGATCATAATGCCTGCACTGAAGCTGGATTTTTTTTAATTTAATTTTTGAAATAGTGGACACTCCAGATTTTTATTTACATATATGTCTGTTATGTCTTTATCTAGAGCACGATGAGGTATCACATGACTGAGCCTATGGCCTACAAACTGTTTGAGTATTTATATATTAACAGTATTATCAAATGTGTCTCTTTAGCAACAATGCTACTATTAATTATGTTACTGGTAGTGAAGACATTTTATTCTGCTCCAGCTTCACATCAAAAGTACTTAACAGGAGTTGACACTTGTCAATATCATAAAAAATGAAAGGAATGAGCAGAAATAAGCAGTTAGCTGCTTCACTGAAATATTGAATATTAGCACCCTATCCACTGCACCTCCCTGTCTAAGTTTCACTTTTCATTTGCCCTACTGTTCATGTGTGCAGTGTAATTTTTGGTAAATGAGGTGATGTGATATATCATTTTGATAATCTGAGGCTGTACTTATTTCATTTTTAGTACCTGGAACCAGATTTTTCTTCTTCTCCTTCTTCTGTCCTGATACATCAAACCTTAGGATTAAAAGAGGGTGGGGTTTTTTGCCACATGGCTGTAAGCACTACCATTTATCCATTTATCAGAAATCCAGCTGAAATACTACACTGGCCACAAGAAGTGATTGATGCCTCTGATGTTAAGACAGGAAACCATCTCCTTAGCACAATGCATGGATGGTTCTGCCTAACACCCTGAGACTCAGCAAGAAACAAAAAGTCACATGGTGAGAAATATTGAGTGTCAGGCCTACAGTCCTGGATGGACAGACAGTACAAGACAGAAGGTGATGAGGAAGAGAAGGAAAAATATTGTGGAAGACTAAGCCCCTCCATGGCAGACATCACTGACGCATAAGCAGCTGACATCTAGAATTTCAGCATTTCTAGAAAAGGATGGCCTGAAGGAAAGCACAAAATTTTTGAGGCAGCAAGAGAACAGACTTTAAGTAATAGATGAAAAGAGGGTTCAACAGACAGAACCCAAGATGCAGGTTGTGCAAAGAGGCAGTCCAACACATAGAAGGAGTAAGCAAGATGAAAGCTGGGCAGTATACATTGTATTGAGACAGCCCCAATGGGAGAGAACTTTAAAAGTGGTTGAAAACATCAACTCCCAGTGCTCCCAAGTTCCAGACAGACAAACAGCTGATGGTCAAATAACCAAATAAATAGTGACAATTGGCAAGGAGCAGAAAACAGTAGTAGTAATAGATGTGCCAATCCCAGGCCATGCTCTGGCACACATACTCACATACATACACACTCAACTCATAGTGCCATTCGCACAAAACAGCACTCCACATGTTCCCATGGCTATGGAACTGATTTAGTGTTAAGAGGTTGACTGATGACCATTTTTTTTCCATTGGCTAGCAAAAGAGATAGGAAGAGAGAGCAAAAACAGAATAAATTTAAAAAAAAAAATAGTGGTTAGTAACAATTACCCCACTACAGTCCAATGTCTTTAGTATATGTTGGGTTTGTTTCCCCATTCTCACCTTAGCTTTATTACATCTTTCCACCTCTATCACCATTCTGACTCTTTGCCCCTCCAGTCCCACATGTAAGACACAGGACCATCTGAGATGTTGGTTCTGTTTCGTTGTATTAGCAGACCCAGGGGTAGGTAAGCCACTTAACCTGTCATCTCAAATTGTGTGCAGAACAGCAGATAGGTGGCTTGGCTTCCCCCTCATGCAGGGTAGAGTAGAGCACTCAGACTGTGTAGGAGTGGTTGAGACTGAAGCTGAGTAAGGGCCACGGGGATGCTCTGATGCTTATGGGTCAGATGGGGATGTGCAAGTATGTGGTTGAGATGACTGAAGGATGATGACACTGATGGTACCAAAGGGACTATGGTTATTGTAGGGTTGGTTATGAAGGAGTGCAGATGTGAAAAATGTCAGCAGATATCTAATGAAAAGATGATATCCCACTAAATGCAGCAAAGATCTTTTACAGGTTGGTACAGTTAGTTTAATGCATTGCATTTGCCAGTTCAGAAAGCATTTTAATGGTTTACTTGAATAGTAAGTCACAATTCAGCATATAGCTAGGTCAGGCGTGTTCATTAGTCAATGACAAATTAAGCGTATAAAAGACCCGGAGCTGATTCCAATGCTGAATTTGCATATGATTGGCTGTCAATGCAAGAGAAGGAGCCCATAATTAGGCTGAAAAAGCAAAATAAACTTATAGGCTCTAGACCATTGTCTTGAGGATATAGGCACATAAATGTCAAGGCCTTACAATAAGCCCTGTAAATACAATGGGTTTGCATTCAAGAAAAAGAAGGCCAGATTTTGCCAGAATAAAAATCTAAAAGTCTTAACTGGTCCAGGAAAAAAAATCTTTGAAGAGATGAAATCAAGATGAACTTGATTACCACATCATTTGTTTGAGGCAGTGGAGGCATACACATGTACAGGTGCCAATAGGCACCTTTGTTTATTGATGATGCTATTGCAGAATAATCGAATTCAGCGAAATGTTTCAAATTTGATCAGATGGATAATGACAGAAAGAATGCAGCAAAAAGCAACAACAGATTTTCACGAGGAAAAGAAATGTTCTTTGATATTTTTCAGTGGTGACATCAGTCATCAGTAATCAGTAGTTATGCTGTTTAGTTACTGAAACAAAAATTAAAACAGAGAGAGAGAGACACACACAATAAAGACCTGACAGATCCTCTCAAGAGAGGGAATGTAGGATTTGGTGATGTCCATGGTTTCTACACATCAGGCACTTTGTCTAAATGACTTTTGAGTTACCTTTACAATGGTTTTATTAAAACTTTTGAACCAAATTCTTAAATTCTGCACTTTGGGGACATGCTTATTATTTGATTTAAAATCTAGAGGCAAAATAATAGAAATTATCATCCAAATACATAATTTATCTTCATCCAGACATGCTGAAGCCTTACCCAGATGTCATGGGACAAGAGCAGGGTACACCCTGGCTTGGCCACCAGCAGCGCAGGGCACTACAAAGCAAACTTCATTATATTGAGCTGTACATATTATCAGCCTCGAGTACTATACAGCTGCATAATCCATTGGTTCAGACTGAATGTGCATAGTATTATCTTCTTTTATACATTAGCCAAAAAACTACAACTTGATGCAAAGAAGGCAGAAGGGGACGAATGAACACTTCAGGACTTTACATTTCAAGTAATATCGCAAGACTCTACAAGATTTCATCGCTCTGTGACACATTAGTATTGTGCTGCCTGCTGCTAAATTCTTATTCAGATTCCCTATTCTAACCTTTTATCTTCATTTTTATGTCAAGCGTCCAAACCCTTCAGTTCCTCAAACACCTGCCTCTTATTGCATATCTTTATGAGTTAAGGGAGAATTCTATTTTATGTCACTGTGGTGTATTCCCCATTGCTGTGACTAACCATTGTGCATATATGTATTTGTCCATGTCCCAGTCAGCCTTCACTTGCACTACATTTGTGTGACCTCAGTTTTTCCACCTACAAATCTCTTCAACAGAGGTGAAGAATGAAAAAAAAAAGGATTTAGACTTTGAGAGTCAGCCAAATTAATGGGAAATACGACAGATCGAAAGAAACTTGGAATTCTCCTTTAACATGACATCTACTTATTGATTGGATCTGCAGGACAGAGCTGCTTGAAGAAGTGTTTGTCCATTGACTATGCTTGCCATCCACCCCCTTCTTCTTCTTCACACTTCAACTCCTCCACATCTGTACTTGACAGACTCACTTACTCTGCTTCCTTCGTTCCGTTCTCCTTTCCTCCACTCTGCCAGTCTTATCTGCATGACAGTAGAACTGAGGAGGTCACTACTCACCGTGCAATCAGATGAGTAAACACACACGTCTATTCAGTGTCGTTAAAATCTGGAGTCATTAGATGTGCCCATCTAAAACTGCGTGCAAGATTAGCACCGTTAATGTGATGAATTTGACATCCTGGGTATGCAGAAGACAAATTATCACAATTTCAAATCACCTTTAAATAATCCCTAAAAAAAGTTATCAGCCTGCTCTATTTCAAAAAGCGTATGTCCTGAAGCTATTCTTTCAGTAATGTAAAAACTTCAAAATATAATTATCATGTAAGTCTGTTTTTTTCTAAAGATCGATGTAATTAAAGGATCCTGACTTTCATTTTTCTATATTTTTCAAAACAGTATTCAATTTAATTACTTCTTTGCCACCATTCTACTAGTCCTGAACTTCAGATTCTTATCCAACTTTTATTTTTTATTACTAGACATGACAAATGAGTGGGTCTGTAAAACTCATTAAGTATAGATCCATATCATGGTCAATTCTCCATAATAGCACACCTACCCAGCCTGATTATTAAGTTGCTTATCAAAATAAGATCTATTAAAAGTTATAAGAAAGACCTTGAAGCATCCATAGACATTGCATTGATCATATTAAAGCATTCCCATAGTTTGATACAACGGTACAGTTTATTACCCTTAGAACAAGTTTCCCATTTTCAATATTGACATTGTGTGCAGGTGCTTCAAGTCATTTCCCCCTCTGTAGTTGTCAGGCGTTAACTCACACCTGAGGGCTAGATAAGGCCTTTTTGCTCCATTGCACTTCATAACAACATATGGACACCCAAACCAATGGTGTGTGTATATCTACTGTATACACAGAGGTCCACTCTAAGCTTATAGCAATCTTTGGGCATTCTTTTAAGCTTCCCTAGCTGCAGTGAAAGTATGTTGTATATCAGGTGAGGCAGGAAAACTTTTTTTATAGGTGTTTGGTCTTAGCCGTAGAATGTGTCCAAAATGTCACTGCTGGAGTAAGGCCCTTTTCCTGAAGCCTGTGCTGCATCCAGTCTTGTTTGTCCATTCAGAAAATGCTTCTGCAAACTTTTAATGTGTCCAAAGGAGCAAAGAAAAGTGTGGGGCCTATGCACCTTGAGATAAAATGCTCCAACATGCTTTTTAATACTAATGGTGCTATGTGTTGGATTTTAAGAAAAAAAATCAGTGATATTTTTGGTAGGCTGTCAATGCAGTTGTGTTTTCAGTACAACTGCTACAAAAAGCTACAGCTCAAAGAAAAACAAAGCCAACTTCTTGGGTAAGTTTGCAGTGCGGTCATGGTTTCATCCTAAATATTTTAAAAGGTTGGTTGGGCTTGCTCAGTTTTTATCAGTAGCTAATAGTGGACTCATTTGCTGCCAAGACAATATCTACTTGCAATTACGATGTGATGCTTACTAGATTACCTAGTACCTGTGTTAGTCTAAACAAAGCATTGAGCTAGCTAGTCATGTTTTAATGTGGAGGTGTAAATTGCACACTTCTTGTCAAGGTGATTGCGTATGTTATCATAATGTATGAGTGATTACAATCAGATGCTGTCTTGATTGCTTTCTGGGTGCCAGCATTTTAAGATTTAGTCAGCCAAAGAAATCAGCCAGGAGACACACAAACGCTCATTAACTTTCTTTTTGTCATGCTCCATACTTAAGTTAACAAAAGCCCACACTGCCTTCCCATAATTACATTGTTATATTGGCAGGGGTATAATTTTCTAGAGATGGTAATTACTTGTGGTGTTGTTACAGTGTTGCCATATATCATAAAGCGCTCAGTGCACCTTGCATCAGTGTAGGATCTGGTGTTTATAGTATTTAGAGGACTACCCATAGTGCATCTCTCTTTCTTCAAAGGGCAGACGTGCTGCCTCCAGGGAGTGTCTAGGTTTGTCTCTGACTCTAAAAGAGCCATCACAGAGAGAGAAGGGGAAGACTGGGAGAGAAATAGAAAAGAACAGAGAAAGAGAAGGAGGGAAGAAGACAGAAAACAACTACATATGTCAGACACTTTATCAAATCTAGAAACAGTCACAGAACCTGAACATACACATTTACTTACATTGCAGAGGAGATTAATTGATTCAAGTTCAAGTCACTGCAAGACAGTTCCATGCCAGCTTGAAGAAATGATTACAACTCAAGATTTTTCTGCAGCATGGGGAGGTCCCAATTTGATGTTTGTGTCTACTTGTGTCTACTGCTGGCTGATGACCTTTGTAATAAAGCTGGCATGTTTGTAGTTTGAGTGTAGTCTGCTGGTTGGTCATTTAGCATTCCATGCATCACCACACCAAAGCTGGACACTTCTCTGCCAATGTAAGACATCCTGATTCAAATGTCAAATTTGAATATTTCCCCCTGTATCTGATGAACAAGCATCTTTACAGCCTCTGTAATCGTCCACTCAGGAGCTGAGAATTTAATTTCTCTTCTGCCTGCTGTTACAAAGGTCAGACTGATAAGATTTTATTTGTTGCACACTGTTCAGATGGGAGTGAAGTATGATCTTCTTGATTAGTCTCATAATTCTGTTATCAGCACTCCTAAAGGTTGCTTGAAAGCTGCTTTCAGCCTGCACCTGTTTGTCTCCAAATGGGGGAAGTCAATGCTGCTGTACCTTGGGCTATCAGCAACAGATTAGAAATAAAAGAAAATAAAGAATATCTGAATGGGCACACTGAACAACTAAATGTTCTAAATGCATTAATCAGCTTGCTCTTTGTACAGAATATGAGACTTTTTGATGGGTACTTATACTTTTAGCACTTCAATATTTAAAGGCGTTTTAATGTATATGTCCAACATCACCAGTTAATTTTTCAAACTTTGAACAATATAAGAAGTCCAGTAGCTTGGGGCCAAAACACCAAGCTGCACTGTTGAGAGTGCTGCAATACCCCACTTGATTCTGATTAACTGTCACCACAGATAAAGTCAGGCAAGATAGCTCCCACACCCTAGTTGTGGGCTTGTTGTTATCCAGAAGGTGGTGGGAAACCCTGCTGACACAGGTCTGGTGTCAGTGCAGTATACTGTACAACAAAAGCACAGTCTGTCACACTTAGAGCTTTTTTTTTTTTTTGCCAAAGCAGAGGGAGAACACGAGAAACACCTGACACACAGACACACGAAAAAATACCAACTAGACCTCCTGATATTTCAGGTCTTTGAGGGGAAGCTGCCATTGTCAGTTCAACATATAGGATGTGGCAGGACAAGAAGGAAGAAAAGACAGATTGTGCTCATAGAGAAAAACTGCGTGCTTATAGAGGCAAGAAGACAAGAGGATAAGGAGGTGAGTGTAAAGTGAGTGTCAGGGGATAGCGAGTTGTAGCCATTGTCCAGAGCAAGAACAGAGCATTGTGGATCTGTGCTTTATTTTAATGACTAGCGACAGAAACATGCAAATGCCACTTTAATGAGGAATGGTAAAACACAAACTCAGACATCACTATAATGATACAGAAAAAAAACAGGGTCATGTAGTTGGTAACAGTTTGGCTAGTAACAATAACGTCCACTTGCCATTATGATAAGATCTCGCTTTTTTAAAGCAAGATGGGATTGTAGTCTCATCAATATCAAGATGCAGTCTCACCATTGCTGTTACTCTCTTTACAAACAAACCAACATCAACCCAGTGCCTGAGCGACAGATACACTTTGCCTGTCAGCACACAATTAGAGCCAGAGGGAGCGAATTAACACGAAAGCCAAGAAACTCCAATTAACACTGACACATTGATTTGGTGGAAGACTCATCATTGTCTTAAAATTAGAATTAATCAACACGGCAGAGTGTCAAGTCAAAGGTCTGGCTACAAGAGTGCCACGCTGTAGATTAAAAGGTGTATTAGTGTTTATGCACACACAGTATTTCCTGATTGTTTTTTTCTTCATCAGTTGGAAATTAAACATATTTCTTCTCCATTATGTCTGCACAGAGGAGGACAATAAACTAAGTACAAAAGTTCTAATTGCTCTAGTCAAAGTTTTCCACGTAATTCTTCTACACTTAATTTACATTTATCCACCGGGAAATGATGAGTAAATGCGAATCTCTGTTAAGGACATTTTCATTTTCATGTGCATTTTAGTTGTTAACAAACATTTTGAGACAGCTTAATTTTAAATCAGAACAGAACCACTGCAAAATACATTATTTGAGGGATGAATGAGTGCTGTTTAAATATCTACCATCTGTCAGCCCATGGTTGATTTCAAACCATATTCCATGGCTCATCAGATTCTGTGACCTGTAGCAGTTTAACTGTGAATATGCACTGGTTTCAATGTGCATATAAAACATCAGTGATTTATTTAACGATAGTCGTAGAATTCATAAACTTTTTTTTTTTTTTTTGCTTTGTTGTTTAGGTCAGCTGTTGTGGATTCTGCAACTGCAGCACAATACCCAGCGAGGAGCAGAAGCTGCTCTCCCTCACGGGAAAAAGCTAGAATTAGTAAGGACAGGGTTAATCAATTTCACAGAGCCTTGATAAGACATGTTTTGGAAGCCGTCCAGCCTTTTAGCACATTAGAGTGTCCATGGTTTAAGTTAAATCATTAATGACCGTAGATAATTGGCATCTGGTAATTGGCCTCTAAATCGCAATTAAAATGAATGATTTTGTTATTAAGGTGTTTAAAAGAGGCTAGTTTGTGAAATTTCATGTTGTAGCTTATCTGACACAAAACAGCTGTGTTTTCTCTGCACTGTGATTTTTAAATTTTTTTTGTTTTTAACTTAGAGATGTTTTTATTCCCAATAGACTTAGAACTGGACTCAGATTTGATAACTTATTTATTGTATGGACTACCTTACAATATAAAGCACACTGAGATCTGGTGAGCTGATGCTATATCAACAAAACTGAAATGAACTGAACTGAATTTTAAAGCTCATTCCCAACATCACCAACCTCTCTCTCTCATTCTCTTTATATGTGTTATTCTCTAATCTGGCATTGCATTGTTCTTAGTGTTGGCACTGGGATTCATGAACACATAAAAAGTCTGGATCTACTAATGTTCTTAGTCTTTGCATACTGCCACATGATCCACAATACTTGATGTTTTCTTTCAGATTGTGCACCAAAAACCGGATGATGCAGAGGATGCTGGAAGTTACTCACCTGATTATCCTAAAGTCTCTCATCCTAGAGTGTGAGCTAAAGGAGCACTCAGCTTTAAATCAAGTTTACCTGCAAGATGCAAACTTTATTTTTAAGTTTACCTGATGGTGGGATGTGGCCTTTGTTCATCTACAGGGAGAGACCTGGAGCTGGGTTTCAGGGAGCAGTGCCAGGTGGGATTGACAGGCACACCACTCTGCTTTTGCTGCTCCTAGTTTATGTTACTGAGTGTGCTTCGCCATGTCTAGTGCACAACAGTGTAACACAGTGTGACTGTTAATTTTATTGTGCATAGTCACAGAGAATAAAACATTGAATTACAGAAGCATCAGTACGTGACTGTGCTGAGAGAACCCATAAGTAAATGAATATGCCCATATGGAAAAGAAACAGTAAAAACTTATAAAAGACTTACATAAGATGTGGCCTACTTCATATAGAGAATCATATAAGGCTTATATGATTTACTCATGAAAGTGGCCACTTTCTCATTACTTTCATATATTCTTTTAATAAGTATCCAAAACATACAAGTTTCGTTTATATGATTTTTCAACTGATCTTATATCTGTTTTCACTCTTGTATGCTTTTCATATAAGTTTCACAAAAGACAGATACAAACTTTATAAGATTTATATATATCTTTTCCATATGGGGTGACTACAGTACAATATTGGACACTTTGTGTGTGTGTTCTCAATTCAATTATATACTTTAGATAAGCTATTCATAATAATTAATATACTTTTCATTATGGCTCTGCTTAATCTAGGAATCTCTTGGGCACAGACTAATGACTTAGCCCATTAGCAGAACATTTTCAAAACATTTTGTTTAACTTCCTGTCGTGTTCGGTTCAAATCTGACCGATTTACAACTTAAAACACTCATACATATTGTGTTTTACATCTGATTGCCTCAAGGCCTTATGACATCCTCCACACTATGCACTTGAACATATAAAAGTGATGAGCACCTCTTTCATTGATTTTTGAGTGTTTTAATCAACTTTGTTACATCTGTGGTGTTCCCGGTCAAAAGTGACTGCCATAGGAAATGAATGGGAATCCACCCCCCACCCTCCCCTTTGGCCTCTGACCCCCTGAATGGCCCACTGAATGATCAAATGAAAGACCCACTTTACGACCTACTGAACTGAATTTCGTGGTCAAAAATGTTTCCTATGTTAATTTAAGAGCTGTTAAAACTGACCGGTCAATTGTGACCGGAACACTAAAAATAAGGGGGTGGGGTTGAACACAAAAGGATTAGATGGTTGTTTGTTTAATATCTCTTTTTTGTTATCAGTTCAGAAACTGTCCTAGTGAGTATAAAAAGTAGATATATACTTTCAACATCGCTCAACATGCTGGGGAAAATCCTCCACAACCACCCTCAAACTGAGGGGATATATTTTGAAATATGTTTTCCAGTACAGTAGTAGTAGAGTAGTTGCAGTCTCACTGGCTCTTAACATGAAATATTACTATGGTACATGACACATGTTTATACTTCCTTTTATTTTATATTGTATGTGTATGCTGTGAAGTACAACAGTAGTCAGAGAGAGACAGTACCCCTTTCCTCTAAGGGCCAGGAACACCCAAGCCAAAACAGAAAACACCCCTGTAAGCATACCATAACTGCCTGATCCCCTAATGCAGGCCTTTAAAAGTTCAGGGTTTTCCTTCTATTTGCCACCAGTCCGTAGATGTCAGTTCAAATCTTCAGGCTCAAGTTGTGACATATATTTAGTAATTTGATAGACTGGCGCTTTCTCGCCACATCAGAAGGATTTTAACCCAGAGGCTTCAAGCAGCAGCATAAATACAATAATACAGTGTTTCAGTGATCAAAGCAGAATTATTTTAGTGGAGCACATCAAAAGGGAATAAGTAATATTGATGATGTGTGCCTTTCAAAGGAGCTGAGCTGGCAAATAGTTATACTGAAGTGGGCATGGGTTTATGAGCCAACCGCAGGGGTGAGTTCAAGTGAGTTAGAGATAGAGACAAGCTGATAACCATTCTGGGAATGCTGTTAAAGTTATGATTGTTGAATTAAAGCAGTGATAAGTGTGATGTATACTAGCTGGCATTTCTAGACTTAATCTTGCCCAGTGCCATAAAATCTTTTATGATGTGGGTATTTTTTTTTTGTGTCACTGCACATACTTGTCAGACACCTTTCTGTATTTGTCAAACGAAAACTCTAAAATATCATTGGTCTGTGCAAAGAAGAAAAGTGGACGTGGACATGGGAGCTTTGGCAGTATCCTGTCGATCCACTGGAACATCAGGATAAGATCCTTAGACTGAGCTGCCCACAGAACCAAAGTTTGCCGTCTAAAAGACTGGAAACTGGGGAGTTAGAGGCCAGTAATTAATTTGGATTCTTTGCCATTTTAATTTAGGTATTCATAAAGAAACCTTTCTCTGTGTGATGAAGCATATAGTCATGTTTGAGGAATGTCTTTATTACGTGGGATCTTCTTGGTCTTCAACAAAGTTCATTCAAAAAAGATAGTTGGCACAACAATGTGCAGACTAGCAAAGCCCATATAATGAGAAGGCCGATGTAGGCCATCTTTTTTTTTAAATTTATAATCACCCAAAATTTGAACACAAACCACAATATTTCTCTTATTATAGTCCTAACCAAGCCCTACCTGCATGGCTGTCACAATATAAAACCAGATTTGGGGATAAACAGGCAAATGATGTCATCCTCCAGACACTGACATCAGATCAGAAAATGCTTGGTATAGCATCCCCTGCAGCTATTGCAAGAAATGTCATATACAACTCTGATCTTTCTCTCTGGTGAGGTCTTGTCTTAAGGGTGTACATGCAGATGTCCCAGGGTGCTGAATGGTTTGTACTGAGTTTAGAGCCAGTGTCATGAAGATTGTGAATGGTTTCATGGCAATGATGAATATGATGCTTCTGGATCCTCATCAGTCAGCTTTCTGTTGTGAAGTTCTTTTATTATTAGTATTACTTGCAATTGCTGATGAATTAGAGTAACAGTGATGTTTATAGGAGATATTTAAATTACATATGAAATACAGAAAAACTATAATAAAAAATCAATGTAGATTGCAATACTGTGTCAGATATTAACTAGGAAGAAATAGAATGGAACAACACTGTCACCCCTTCTGTAGCAGGGTTGTTAGAGAAACTCTATTTTTTCCCAAGCATGACATCCCAGTGCACTTCAGACTAGCAACAGCCTTTGTGAACTTTCTTTAGCCTACTGGAGGCTAAAATTGTGTATTCTGTTAGCTGGCTTTTTATGAAAGAAACCTTTGGAGGTTTTATTATTTTTTTTATTTGCTTTTTTTTTTTGGTGCTTTGTGTGTTTTGGGCTGTTTGAGTTTAATCTCTTCCAGGCATCGACTGTGCATCACTGTGAAATACAAACAAATTCCATGGGCAGTATAATGCTTTCAGGAAAGTACTTTACTTTACATGCAGTGGATGCACATGTTCCACCCGCCGTAGTCCTGGGTCTTAGCTCACTGAGTGTTTTTGGACTTTGAATTATAATTTAGCATTCTGTTTGGTCTATAGGCTTATTCTTATGTTCAAGTGTCATTTTTTTGGTTTAGTATCATGGTTAGAGTCCTTCGAGAATGATTCCTTTGTTTCTGGTGCTTCCCTCAAGTGCCAAGTTACTACTTTATTTTGGTGAGTTTAAATCACTTGTGCTTTGCTTTTACTTTCATTTCATGTGTTTCATTATCCTTGTGTGTTGTGTGTGTATGTATATTCCTGTCTTTTAGTTGAGCCTTGTTGTGTTGTGTTGTGTCTTTGCTTGTTTCTTGTATGTTTGCCTGTGCCTCCTGTAAGCACTCACCCACCCTCCCCCAATCCCAAACGCCTCCAATGCTTGCTACCACACGGTGCAGATGGTGGGTTTGTCCAGTACTGGAAAGGACTGCAGGACAAGATGGCTGCTGTCTGCACCGGGTCACTCCTTACCCTACACGCTCCCCCCGTTGCATGTCAGGTCCTTTTACATGGTGTAGATGTGAATATTCATGTGCTTTTTTTGTGCTGAGGTGTTTGTTTACTGTCCTCAAACTGGTCTCCCAGTTAGGAGCCCAGTTTGAGTAGAGTTCTTTCTTCTTCTTTTTTTCACCTCTTGTCCCTGACGTGTGTACTTTCACTGTTTTCTTTTTGGCTCGGCCATGTCTGCAGCCTGCCTTTCACTGCATGTTGTACTTGTAATCTCTGTCTCTCTTCCAGAGCATGTCTTTATCCTGTTTTCCTTCTCTCACCCCAACGCAGCAGATGGCCGCCCCTCCCTGAGCCTGGTTCTGCTGGAGGTTTCTTCCTGTTAAAAGGGAGTTTTTCCTTCCCACTGTTGCCAAAGTGCTTGCTCATAGGGGGTCAAATGATTGTTGGGTTTTTCTCTGTATCTATTATTGTAGGATCTACTGTACAATATAAAGCACCTTGAGGCGACTGCTTTTGTGATTTGGTGCTATATAAATAAAATTGAATTGAATTGAACTTTTATGATTGTGTATGTGATGAATAAAGTGTGAACTTGAACTTATATTTTGGGCTTTGTGTTTTTCTTAGTTCTGGATTTATTAATTCTAATTCTCACAGTATTAAACAAATAAAGAGTTACAAGAGTTATTGTCATATCTATACTTACCCCACCCCTACCCCCTAACCTTCAGTCTTTTCCTAATTGTACTGTCATGAATTTTAACATTCAGCGTGCTAACTGAGACCAGTAAAGTCTGAGATATAGCTCTTGGGAATTTTGCAATATCCCTGAGAGTCAAACTGTCTGACCTAACGATTAATTTGCTGGGACATCCACTCCTGCAACATTGGCAACTGTCTTGAATGTTTTCCACTTGTTTTTTGTCACTTTCTACAGCTTAATGGGCTTCAAATTGTTTGGAAATGACCTTATAGTACTTCACATAACAAGGAGCAACAGTTGCTTCTTTAAGATTACTGGTGTCTTTCCTCCCTACCATGTTTTATAGTACATCTGAGCTAACTTATACATCTGGTAAGGACCAGTTTATTTTTTTTATTATGAATACATGAAACATGAGTTTTTGCTTGTTTTTTGTTTTTCTTTTTTACTGTGGTTGTATTTTGCCACAAGGGTCATTCCTGAAGGAGAAAGGCTTGGCTGGGAAAACAAACAAACAAACAAAAATACAAAAAAGGTATTAAAAAAGAGAAGAAAAAGGTTTTAAAAAGTCTTTAAAAATCCAGAATTATGCTCTTCTTATCAGCTAATCATGACCTATTGTGAGTTAAATCTGAAGTCTACACTGCATCCACTTTCATGAGGTAGCCCTAAAACTTTTGAGGAAAAAATTGCTCCTCCTCTTTTTGCTCTCTGTGTTTCTCATTTAAAATTGCTCTAAATAATCATTTTTGATGATAGGGTCTCTGACCAATTGAGAGAGCCAATTAAAAAAACAATTAGGTGCGTAAATACCCGTTAAAAATGTAAATCCTTACACACAACAAATGCCAGATGATCCCAAGTTATTCCCCCTTGAAGAGCTAATCCGCCTCTTGAGAATGGAGGGGCTTTGTGAGAATGGCTGAACTCATACTGACCTGACTCATTCAGGTGAGCTGTTTGACAGCTGCCAGATCATTCCCCTGTAGGCATAAATAAATATTCGGAGGCATTTCATGTTGCCTCATGGGAAAGCAACCTTTCATCCTGCTGATTTTGGGCTTTTACTGAACCCTAACAGCCTACAGAGACACTAGACAATGCAACTCATATTTAGTCTCACTTCTCCCCCATTCAATCATTTCTCTTTACAGCAGTGCTATTATTTCCTGGGTTTATCATAGTATTCACTGTAGTCCAGCATTAGCACCCCTTGGTTTTCCATTTGACTACGAAACAAGTTAGGTCTGTGCAGGAGAGCACTATCTAACCGTGCCAAAACCTTCTAAAAAATTAGTCACAATTGTGTTTCAGTGCCAGAGTGGCATGCTTCTATTACACCAAAACAAAATGCAGGAAAGCAGACGTGAAACTGGCACCCCTGCAGGGAATAAACAGGAAGAACACATGTTAAAAAAGGAATAACTTGACATTTTGAGAACTGGTGCAGTTGTCTTTTGAATAAGTACACAATCTGCACGTGTGCTAGGCTATTGCTTGCTCCCCATGAATCAGTATGTACATTTTTTAATTCGGATGTATCACATCCATCAATCATCTTGGATTGTGTTTGTCCTTTTTCTGTATGGACAGATTTTATATTTGATCCTGTGACTGCCTGCTGAAATATGACAGATATTACACCATCCTTTTACCATCTATCCAGATGGTTTAATACTACCATGAGTTTTGGCATGTTACAATTTATCTGTGAATCATCACATTCTGTTACATTCGACACAACTTTCAAAAGATTTATTTGTTGATTTGAGTTGAGACTTGCTTCCTCTGTTTGAGCACTGTTCATATTCTTTAATATTAATTGCCATTTTTTTAAACTAGTGTAGCCATTGCATTGTTTCTATCTGTCCTCCATTTGTGAGTGTGTGTGTTTATTCTATATGACTGCATGTTACTTGCTTTCTTTTATGTCATGTTTAGAGTCTAAGTTTGGTCACAAGTTCTGTCATGTACTATTCCAATGCACTAGCGGTTGCATGGATCTGGTATATGCTGACATGATTCGTGTCACACTGTTAGAACTGTTCCAATACTTGCGATGCCCTGGAACAAGTCAGATCCACACTAAACCCAAAGGATATGCTGCCAGCTTCTGCAAAATTTGTGAGTCTGTGCTACAAGAGCAACATGGCTGAACTGTTTTGTTGGAATTATTTTGTAATATTTCACAGGAGGTTTTGCTGTGGCTGGTCAGTCTGTTGCAGCACTATATAAGATTAAATCATAAGTTTTCATGTAAGAACATATTTTTCTAAAGGCCATGTTTGCCCAAAGTTGACTTTGACCAAGTCAACCTGATCCAAACACTCCTGCTCTCTCACTCTGTCTTTCTCTCCCTCTATTCCTCCCTCTCTTTCTCTCTCTAGCTCACACACACTTTTCCATGCACCCCACACCTGGCCCCGGCATCTGCCTCGTTACTGCTTCCTCAATAATTCACTACTCTCAAGACTTTTGAAACATCTTTTATTCATGCAGTGGAAGAATGTTCAGCTCCTGATATCAGAGTGCACACCGACGCATACACATTTAACACACACATTTAAAGGACTAACATACATTTTCCTCTTGTGATGTTGGCAACTTGATGTACCTGAGCTTAACATAGTCTTTGATACATGAAGTTTTTAAACTCACATGGGAATTTTCAAAAACAGATGTCACCGGGAAAGTCAGCAACCGTTCCTATGTCACCGGGTGTCACTTCTGTCTGCTAAGAACAGGAAACTGAGGGTACAATTCACACAGGTTCACCAAAAATTGGGCATTGGAAGATTGGGAAAACATTGCCTGGTTTGATGAGTCTTGATTTCTGCTAAGACATATGGATGGTAGGGTCAGAACTTGGTGTTAACAGCATGAAAACATGGATCCATCCAGTCTTGTGTCAATAGTTCAGACAGCTCCTGGTGGTGGTGTAATGTGTGGAGAGGTATTTCCTTGACATAATTCGAGCATCTTAGTACCAACTGAGCACCACTTAAATAGTAAATGGTAAATGGACTTGTTCTTATATAATGCTTTTCTCCTCTGAGCA
Organism: Pelmatolapia mariae; assembly: GCF_036321145.2. NCBI lineage: Eukaryota > Metazoa > Chordata > Actinopteri > Cichliformes > Cichlidae > Pelmatolapia > Pelmatolapia mariae. The sequence goes on from NC_086240.1 coordinate 35,417,870, forward strand.
CTCAAAGTGCTTTTATACAACTTGCCCATTCACCCATTCACACTCATTGATAGGAGCACTTATTTCTACGCCTAAATTTTTGTCAGACTTAAATGCCACAGCCTACCATCAGCGTTCCGAGGGTTACTTTTAAAATGTATTCCACTACAGATTACAGAATACATGCCCCATAATGTATTTTGTAACGTATTCCGTTACGTTACTCAATGACAGTAACGTATTCTGAATACTTTGGATTACTTAATATATTATCATGCTTTTTACAACTACATGAATGAACTATTGCTGTGTGATGTATTACTATTACTGAAGGTTACTCGCCATACCAATAACAACTGGATTTTTAAATCTTTTTTTTTTTTTTTTTTTTTTTTTTTTTTTTTTAAACCTGTCCCGTTTGGTTCTTTTGCCATCAGAATTGTTGTCTAAAGGCGAAGAAAGATGCCCAACGGATTTACTTTACCAAATGGACCATCCCAGCCTTGCCGTAATGATTTTTAAATCTTAATATAAAAAGGATTTTTAAATCTTAATATAAAAAGGCTGCAGTTTTTGCAGCGATCTCATATAGAAAACTATTCCGTGCGTATATAAAACAGGTCCACGGCTCCGAACCGTAGTAAAGGGACCTCTGGCTAATACGTCGGGTTCATGTCGGGCTCGTAGCCAAAAACTAACTTTACTTTGTTGTCTGGGTCAACTTTGCTAGCGAGAGACAGAGAGAGGCGTTGAAAGGCTGCTCCAACGGAACTTATTGTTTCAGAGGAAAACACGAACACAGTGTACAGTCGAGTCTTAATAGCTTACTTACAACTGGGCTCACATCAGGCACTCTTTTTGGCTGCAGTGGTTATTATTATATTTACATGCTTCCAGCTCCCGTTTCTGGTCAGTGATAACTCGTACTTTTCGACTCTCCTTTTTCTCCCTCCCTCGCGATCACAGACACGTAATGGGTACGGCAGTCCATTCTCCCTGCAGCACAGACTACACCACCCATGAAGCTACATTCTTTAGGGCGATGCCTGTAACACTCTGCCTATTGCCTTCATATTAAATAATTTTTTGAATAATAATTTTTAAAAATATTTCTTCACGTCATTATGCGAGCCGCAAGTAGAGGTGACATCGGCCATGAGATTAGATACAGGCTTTAGAACATCTTAATGCGTGTTTTGTTTGGGTTTCCACTGGCGTGGCATTACCAAAAATAGAGAGGGCATAGCCTAACATATGAAACAGGAAAAGACCGCTGTGTAACCCATTTATTTCAACAAAGTAACTGTATTCTGAATACCACCTTTTTAAACAGTAACTGTAATGGAATACAGTTACTCATATTTTGTATTTTAAATACGTAACGCCAGTACATGTATTCCGTTACTTCCCAACACTGCCTGCCATCCATCCCATATCCACCTGTCCATGACCACAGTGTAACCATTTTGGATGGCTACTCCCAGCAGAATAACACACAATGTCATCATCTTAATCTTCACTGTACTCAGATGCCCCCTTGGTCAGCCAGTTGTAATCCAATATTGCACCCTTGGGATATGGTGGCGTAGAGGTTCACAGCATGAATGTGCAGCTGACAAATCTGCAGCAACTGTGTGATGCTATCACATAAATAGGGACCAAATCAAAGATTTTTTTATAAAAAATCTTTGTTGGTATACAGTTTAGTTGCATAAACATAAAAATGCATAACTAAATATTACTTCCATAAGGAGATATCATTTAAAGGGACTAATTAAAAAAATGTTTATTTGGGCATTAAATGCTGACGAAGTTGCATAGCAGAGCAGAGTCCAGTGGTCAGGACAGGACTCAGTCTGCAGTCTAGATGCTGATGGTGGTAGAAGTGAAACAGGTGAAGACTTGTATAAGGATGTCTGCATTATTCCTAACCTTAACCAGCAGTTTAATGAGGTGAAATAGTGTTTTCTAAAGCGATTTTAAGGGAAAAAGCGAAGATGTGTAGATTGAGTCCAAACGGTTCTCATGTGTCCGCAGTTTTCCGATGTCGTGACGTAGGAACGCCTTGGGTGCCCGAAAACGTAATATGTTGACGATTTGTCACCTAGCGTAAAATGTTACGATTTGGGAGTGAGAACGGGTTGGGTGGAGATGGGGAAGTGGCACATAGAATGAATTAGAGTCTCAAAGGCAGAGTGATGAAGACTGATGCAACAGACTGATACTCGATGAAGATCATCAAGATTAAAAGTGCATGGGGCACAGGCTGATTGGCTCAAAGAAAGCAGATAAGAAAATTATTGGGCCGAGGTGATGATGAGAGAATTAAGCTTTGCAGCATGGGAAATCAGAAGTGACATAAAGAAAAGACCAAATACAGGAGTGAATACATATCTTCCTTAACTTCTGCATCAGCGTTATTTGCATGACATTTAAGCTAACTGCAATGCCACCTAGAACATAACCTATTTAAAAATGCTTTTAAATACATTTTTTGGCCACCTGTTGTAGTACTGATTTATTGTAGCACCAAACAAAGTATTTACTTGAAATATTAAAACCAAAAACACATCTACAGTGTCCCTTGAGAACAAGAACTGAATTTTAGTAGAATAAAATCCTGCTTTTGTTCTGGTGTATTATGGAAATCAATAAGTAAATTCTGATTTGTCTGAGAGGACGAAGCAGAAGCTTACACAGGCACGTCCACACTCAGGTGCATGTTTTATATAGACTGAAGTTCACACATTTGCACACTGACGCTATGTGTTTTGACGCACGTGCACAAATGGGCTCTCCCTTGTGGTCTCATGATCAGGGACAGGTGAAGTTGCACACTCACATTCTGGTGGCATTTTTGCAATTAAAGTGGACCCTCTGGCTATCTTTCCGCTGAGTGCACAAGCCAAATATCAGGGCACGTTGTGGTGCTGCTTTGCTCCCCTAGTGGAACTAATTAGATGTTCCCAAAGGACAGCACTGTCATCACATTGTTCTGCCCACAATACAGCCTCAGTGGCCCTGCAAGGGAAGCAGTGGGCTAAAATAGCCCAGAGAATAACTAAATTATACAAAGGGCCCTCATTTCAAAACTCCTCATTTTAAAAGAAGCTGAGACTCAACAGTTGATATTTCTAAACCATCATACTAAAGCTCAATGTCTCATGACAATCTCAGTCTTTGATAAACCACACAAACCACATTTTTGTATGAATCAAAAGTTTCCAATCTATTAAGACATAAAGAACTGATAAACAGATGATGTACGACAGAACTATTCATTTATTCAACATGAACTCATTATTTAATCATCATGAACTCTGTTTATGGGTCCCTATAAGCTATTCATTATTTTAAATGTTTGCCATTAGCCTAGTATAATTGGATGCTCCATTTAATGTGCAGCATTTATGCACTGACTTCTATCGTTAGCTGAAACAAAGAAGCAAAGTGTACACAATGAATCCATTATTCCCAGAGAGAATGGTATTTGTGGAGTGAACAGAATTTGTGGTCCTAAATTGACATATTGACTTTAACCTATTAGACTTGGTTCCTCATTATATTTTCACAGAACTATGTTGTGCTTCATCATCTCATTAACAGGAGTTTGTTATTTTGATGCTTTAACTTGAAACATGAAAGCGCTAGGGACGTGAATGCTGAGAGATTCAGGCCTCACGTTCCATCAGTGAGTGCAGCTGATGTTTTAATAAGAGCGATTGTGCCAGGTTACTCTTCTTTAGAGCTGCAACAAACCTTGGCCGCAATAGCCTCTAACCACAGGGGATCCTAGCATCCAAAAATGAATCAGCAGGCTGAAATGAGAGGACAGATGAGTGTTCATCTAAGCAGGCCTATCTTTCTTATTGCACATACATCAACAGGGGACCAGCTGTGATCAAACAAGCCGACTAAGGGTCATTGCAGTGACAAACAAGAGCAAATAATATCAACAAATGGCACACTACAATGGATCATGAGCAACTGGAGAGTTTAGGGTATATTTTAATCCACCGCTGAAAAGCAGCATCCAGCAGAGTAAAACTGTATGCTAAATTTTGGAAAAGCAAAACAAAAGACATGCAGATTATGGTCAGCAAGTAAGAGTTATGACACTGGCTTGAATGTATAAAGAGAACAAATACTGCATTTATGAGGTTAAAATGGACAAAACACAAACTCCTTCAAAGACTGAAGCCTTTAAACTTTTAGATACTATGTTAAATCCTGAAAAGATATATTGATAGGGGAAAAGCACCTTTTTTAAATGTAATAATGACATTTCTAACTAAAATTACATTTTGTTGATGAGTAAACAGTAACTGTTTACTGTCTCACAGATGGTTATATTTTTGTCACCACCTTTTGTACAACAGTGTCAAATTTAATACTTAAATTGGTCAAATTATGTACTGCTTGGAAAAGTAGTTGACATACCAGCAACTATTCTGACTACTCACCTTCATCTGCCCACTTTCTGACTACACAGAGCCATACTCAACAGAGGAGTAATAGCATTCTTACACTGCTGTTGACAGTTTAGGTGTATACCTTCTTTGACTTGCTGTGACATTATTTAACCTATATAAAAAAGTGAATGGTAGTGAAAATATTCATTCATTTGTTGCCCAAATGGAAAGACTCACTAATACTATTTTTTTCACTGCATATTTACAGTGGCTTGCAAAAGTATTCGGCCCCCTTGAACTTTTCCACATTTTGTCACATTACAGTCACAAACATGAATCAATTTTATTGGAATTCCACGTGAAAGACCAATACAAAGTGGTGTACACGTGAGAAGTGGAACGAAAATCATACATGATTCCAAACATTTTTTACAAATAAATAACTGAAAAGTGGGGTGTGCGTAATTATTCAGCCCCCTGAGTCAATACTTTGTAGAACCACCTTTTGCTGCAATTACAGCTGCCAGTCTTTTAGGTTATGTCTCTACCAGCTTTGCACATCTAGAGACTGAAATCCTTGCCCATTCTTCTTTGCAAAACAGCTCCAGCTCAGTCAGATTAGATGGACAGCGTTGGATTTAGACACCAGACAGGTCAGGGATAAAGTTATTGAGAAATTTAAAGCAGGCTTAGGCTACAAAAAGATTTCCCAAGCCTTGAACATCCCACGGAGCACTGTTCAAGCGATCATTCAGAAATGGAAGGAGTATGGCACAACTGTAAACCTACCAAGACAAGGCCGTCCACCTAAACTCACAGGCCGAACAAGGAGAGCGCTGATCAGAAATGCAGCTAAGAGGCCCATGGTGACTCTGGACGAGCTGCAGAGATCTACAGCTCAGGTGGGGGAATCTGTCCATAGGACAACTATTAGTCGTGCACTGCACAAAGTTGGCCTTTATGGAAGAGTGGCAAGAAGAAAGCCATTGTTAACAGAAAACCATAAGAAGTCCCGTTTGCAGTTTGCCACAAGCCATGTGGGGGACACAGCAAACATGTGGAAGAAGGTGCTCTGGTCAGATGAGACCAAAATGGAACTTTTTGGCCAAAATGCAAAACGCTATGTGTGGCGGAAAACTAACACTGCACATCACTCTGAACACACCATCCCCGCTGTCAAATATGGTGGTGGCAGCATCATGCTCTGGGGGTGCTTCTCTTCAGCAGGGACAGGGAAGCTGGTCAGAGTTGATGGGAAGATGGATGGAGCCAAATACAGGGCAATCTTGGAAGAAAACCTCTTGGAGTCTGCAAAAGACTTGAGACTGGGGCGGAGGTTCACCTTCCAGCAGGACAACGACCCTAAACATAAAGCCAGGGCAACAATGGAATGGTTTAAAACAAAACATATCCATGTGTTAGAATGGCCCAGTCAAAGTCCAGATCTAAATCCAATCGAGAATCTGTGGCAAGATCTGAAAACTGCTGTTCACAAACCCTGTCCATCTAATCTGACTGGGCTGGAGCTGTTTTGCAAAGAAGAATGGGCAAGAATTTCAGTCTCTAGATGTGCAAAGCTGGTAGAGACATACCCTAAAAGACTGGCAGCTGTAATTGCAGCAAAAGGTGGTTCTACAAAGTATTGACTCAGGGGGCTGAATAATTATGCACACCCCACTTTTCAGTTATTTATTTGCAAAAAATGTTTGGAATCCTGTATGATTTTCGTTCCACTTCTCACATGTACACCACTTTGTATTGGTCTTTCACGTGGAATTCCAATAAAATTGATTCATGTTTGTGGCTGTAATGTGACAAAATATGGAAAAGTTCAAGGGGGCCGAATACTTTTGCAAGCCACTGTATATGTTTATGTTCAAGAAAGCTTTCACTGCACTATGGACAGTTTAGAAATAGCTCAGATATAGTAGAGATTCTGTAAACACAGTCATGCCTGTTCTAATTTACTTGAACTACTATGTATTTGGAATGGATTGATTTTGTCCTTATTTATTTATATATGGCTATAGTACTGTGTAAAGATATTGGGCCTTTTTCTTGCCCTATAAGACCTGTTGCTGCTGATTTTCAGACAAGTTCTTGTGTAATTTTGAATAGCTCAGCCTGTTCTCCCTATTTTCTCAGTGGAAGCCATCCTTCCACTGAGACTATTTCTGAAGAAACTTTGGAAACTGTAGATGGACTAGCTGAAGCTTCAGATTTCTGTCACCATTTTCTTAAAGACATGACTTTCTGATACTTTTTATCTGCCTTAGATAAACTTTTCAGGGTTGCTACTTTTTCTTTTGTCCTCCACATGTCTATTTTCCTCAGTTTTTTTAAGGACACACTACACATCATGCCAAGCTACACCAAGTTTCCAGCTCTTTGGAAATCACCTTTTTGATGCAAAAATGCAATATTATTCCCTCAAACTGTATCTTTTCCATTTTTCACAGATTAAGCCAAAGAAAGTACAAAAATGTTGTGTTTTTGCATCGGGCTGCCAGTAACAAGGTGCAAAGTTGTAATGCATGGACCCAACATGGATTAATCCCTTGTCTTAAGTGGTTTTCTTATGCTTGAATGATTCACAGAACAGTATGAACCTCTTCTACTGCTCCCTTTAAAGTTCACTGCCTCCATCTCACCTTATCCCTGGCACCGTCTTCTGTCACACCAACCCTTGCAGTTTTGCCTCTGCCAGTCAATAGACCTGATTGCCGTTGCTGTTGACCTGGGCCACAACTGAGGGGTATAGAGATCTTACGGATCACCTGCATGTTTGATTTGGCAAAGATTTTATGCTGGATTATATTTACACATTAAATGTGTGGCTGACTTGTAAAGGTTCATTTTTATAGTGTGTCTAAAAAGAAACAAAGACATTTTTGGACAAGCACATATATCCACCAATCATCTAATCACCTCTAACCATTAAGTTCCCTTCATGTTAATGAAAGCAGTAGGAACACTGCATGTTGCTTTGCCGTACTTGATTGCTATACAGTCAGAAGACACACGTAATTACAATGCTTTGATAGGCTGTTACAGTAAAACTTTTACTGATTTGAATTAAGGCACCTAGTGTGTGCCAAGACAATATCTCCCACACCATTACACCACCACCAGCAGTCTCCACTGTTAACACAAAGCAGGTTCAGTCCATGGATTCCTGTTGTTGACGCCAAATTCTGTCTCTACCATCTGCACCATTCAAGCAGAAATTGAAATTCCTCAGACCAAGCTACATTCTCCCAATTTTTAAATGCCTAGTTTTGGTGAGCCTATGCCCACTGCAACCTCAGACTTCTGTTCCTGGCTGACAGGAGGGGGAACCAGTGTTTTCTGCTCTTTTTGCGCATCCAGCTCACAGACATGTTGAGCATACTAACATTAATTTCTGCTAATCACAATTGGAAAGGATGACTGCTATTTTAGCCATACATTTATTTACTATGACTTTTACATGATTGTTGGTACTAGAGCTAGTTTTAAAATTTGTAAAACTGCTGATGTTCAGTGACCACCTGCTTTACTGACAAAAAGATGTTGATTAGAAAGATTAGAGTCCAGTGATTAAGTTTTATATCTGCACAATATTATGCAGTTAGGTCTGTAAGAATGTGAACAATGATTTAGTATATCACCACAATAGATTGAAACAAACAAAAAAAAACAACAACAAAAAAACAAGATTTAACTGAAGTTCAGACTTCCAGCTTTAATTCAGGTGTTTAACAAAAGTAACAAAGAGCAAAGTCTATAGCACTCTTGACGATGTCAGTCTACAATCCTGAGATGTGTTCATTAATGTTAACAAAGGATTAACAACAAGGTACAAGTCCTTACAATCCTTCTATTTAAAATTATGTTAGTTTGTTCAGTTACAAAGATGGTGGCAATGACCAAATATTTATGGTCCTAGCTATATGTTGCATTTATGCACGATGATTGGGACTGAGAGCATATTGTATTGCAACAAAAAGCCACACTTTTGAGAGTGGCCTGCAGGCAGTGCTCCAATGCTGCTCTTTGTGGACTTTATGGTTGTCTTGTCTCTAAAAAACACATATAGAAACCAGAAATTCCACATTTTGACCTGTAAAATGTTCCAAAACAAACAAACAAATAAATAGGTGTTATGTCTAACACAAAAAACTGACGTTTTACAGAAAAGTCACTTTTTTTTTCACTTTTCATGAAAAAAGAGCAATCGGTCCTGAAAAATGTTTCATAACAACAGCAAATGAAAGGAACAGAAAAAGGCTATAGCCTGTAATGTTTGTACTTTACATGTTTTTTTAGCATGTTTTTTACTTACTTTTTTTTGGGGGGGGGGTACTGTTCAATACATAGCTTTTATTTCAATATTCAAATCTATAAACATCCACACCTACTGAATGTAGTAGACATGTACATGTATATTGTGTGATTTGTAAATCTCTCTGTGTTTGTGCAACATTCCCCTTGAGCACGCTATTAGGCATGTTAGTGGCACTGTGTGAGACAGCTCAAAAGAAGCAACAGAAGGCACATTTGGTGTGTGGTGCTGCCCTGCTCATCAGTTGTGGCAAGCTGCTACATCCTGTTAAACCTTTGTTTGCTGGATGTTCAACTCAAAGCTTCCCAAGTAAAGGCAAGAGAAGTAAATAAACATATTTAGATTCAATAAAAACCAACCATCCAAGCATTCCTACTACCCATCAGGGCATCAGGACACGCTGGGCAGGTTTCATCAGATGTTCAAACTCATGTTTCAAAAATACCATGTAAAGTCCAATATAAAATGGGATTAGGTAGTCTGGCACTGTTATTGTTCATCATTCAGGAAACCACACATGAGGCTTGCCTTTAGTCTGGCTGGGAGAAGTGACTTGCAGACAGGCTCAGCCAAACGCACCTGACTTACTTGCATCCTTTCTCTGAATAAACGTACTTAGTGTCTGACTATGTAAGTTTATTCAGGGAAAAGATGCAAATTCCTAGTGAATGGACTGAAACTTGTATAGCACTTTCCTACTCTATTTGAGCACTCAAAACATTTTCTTACCTTATTATGCATGTGCCTTTTTAATAACTAAACACACTCAAACCCCAATGAATGCATCAGAGATTCAGCAACTTGCCCAAAGATATTTCGACATGCATACTGCAGGAGCTGGGGTTCAAACTACCAACCATCCAATAACTACCTATTCTTCTCCTTGACCTACAGCTGCTCCCTCACTGCTGCTGAAATGACAAGAAAACTTTCAGTCACCATTTTCAGCCAGGTGCTTTGGTTTTGTTACCAATGGTGGATGCCTTCAGGCTTTGTTTTTTGGTCCTTGACCAGAGTTGACACAGGTTAGGAAAATAAAACCCAGGTCAGGAAGAAAGAGTCCTGAGCATGTACAGTAATTTCAATACGTTAAAAAATGTTGTTTTTATGGAAAGACTTGTGCTAGCTAACCTGTGAGTCCTGAATCTTGTGGCTCTGCTGTTATGACTTTGGTATCATTCACTTACAGTCCCTAAGAGGAGAGGTTGTGTCAATGTGCAGTTCCATGGGTAATTCTCTCTTTCATCTCTTTTATATCCAGAAGTGTGATAAGCACACCTAAACCATGATGCGTTTGCTGGTGCAAGCTGATTAACACGGTCCAAGTAAAGAATGAGGTTAATAAAATAAATGTCCTGTCTAGTTCCAACTAGTCTTCACTTCCTTTGCCAAGGACATTGTGTCATGCCCTCTAGAGGACTAAGGCTGCATACAGTCCACAACATGCTAGAATAGCAATTTATATTTTATTACATCTCGCTGCTGTGGACTATTCTTTGATTATTTTGTTTTAAGTCTTGGGTGGGTAAAAAAAAAAGTGGATTTCTGGTAATCCTCCTAAGCATTTCCTAAGTTATTTTCATACTATGAAAAGTGTGCAGTGAGCCCATGTATTCAAAACCATTTATTTCAAGGTTAGACTATCAGTATTACCAGAATGTTTAAAGGTTGCTCTGCTCCATGTTGCCACCATCTTGGAGATCCAGAGTGTCAAACAAAAAACGATAAATTTCAAGCCTCTTTATAGTAGGGGGGAGTATTTAAAAACTACAAGTCTTTTAATCATTGTGAATAAACCTCTCTATTTGTCATTTTTGTGTAAAAGCCTCAGAAGTGATAAATAAAATATCTTTGTTGTGTTTTGGGTAAAAATATCTAGAACAAGATAATTGATTAATGCTTGCATGGTTTCTTCTGGGGGAGGGGCTTAAGCTTTATAAGCTTGAGTTAATGAGGGGGAGTTTAAAGTGGCGCTGTAGCAGTAAAGGCTGGCTAGTAGCCCAATAGCCATGGGCCTAGCCTTTGAAATTTTGTTTAGTTGATTTATACTTTATATATTTTATTTTTTGTTTTTTAACAGTTTTAAGTTTCTATCAAGGTCTTGGGAAGCATCTCCCTCACTAAGGTGAAGCACACACCCGCAATGTCTGACAGGAAGTTTTGATTTTGTTATGCTTTTGTTTTGAAGTCCCCTAACCACTCTCTCTCTTTTGAGGTCAACTTCCTGAAGGTCTGATTCATGGAGTGCACACATAATTATGGCCTAATGATGTTCACCTGACTGGAGTTCCCCAATTATCCACTGTTAGTGGGGTAAACCATCAGATGAGAGTTGAGGGTGGGAGTGGAGTGGAGTTAATTAGTTTGTATATTATTTAGCTGGGGTGTGTTTGTAGTCAGATATATGTGAGGTGTGTTAAAATAACTGCAGTGTTTCACTGTATATGTTTATTTGTAGCTGGACTGTGTCGGGGGAAATCTTTTAAATTATATTGGTGGTGGTATGTCCGGCACCTATTTAATTAGGAGTTCTGGGGGGCTGGGTTGATCATCTTTAGATTTGTAGCTGGTGTAGAGTGTTAAACCTCTGTATTTGTAAAAGCGCTATAATCAGAGTTCTGAAAATGGCTGAAAGCCTGTGTAGTGATTGTTTTTTTGTTTTTGTTTTCTCGCCATCTTCCCGTTACCTTGCGACTGCTACAGTTTCTTTGTACAAGTTTCTTTTTGGTTGTTCATACCACCAACCTGTGCTGCCTCACTATCAGTATTTTTTAGTAAATAAATTCCACTTCGGGTGAAATGAATTCCTGCCTCCAATTGTACATCCTCCAGCAAATCTGGGGGCACCTTACACCCTGGTTCTTGTCCCACACATGGACAATTGCATTAATAGGGTAGGGTCTGCCAAATTCATTAGCAAATTAGACCTTCTGAAAGGATATCAGTAGGTTCTCCTTTCCTGTCATGCATTTAAAATTTCTGCTTTCATTACTCCTGACCCGAAGAGGTCAGGAGTAATGATAGCGGAGATGTAAGTAATGAGTAATGAAAACAGGAGTATTTCACTACTCCTGACCCTGAAAGGGGTTAGGACTAATGAAAGCTCCCTGACAGAGGGCAGGTGTGCCAATATTCAGGTCATTCTGGGTTTTTCCTATGCCAGAGACATGGTCGAAACTCCACTTCTGTGCATGTGTGGTTATTTCAGCGTGCTCTGCAAGAGATTTTCTGTTGTGTCTGTCAAGTCCTGCCTCATTGGATATTGCGTGTGCCTCTAAAGATAGAGGTATATGCCAGTGGTGCAGAGACTATAATTTTGTAGGAGGATGACCATCTATCCAATGTTCATTAAAAATGAGTCTCGAATTACTTTTAGCATTTTGAGGCATATGTTGATTCTAACTTTGCCCCATATGGGGTTTATACTGCAATCTTCAAGTTATTATCCTGAATGTGCAATAATAATCTTCTACACTTTTCCTTTTTGCTGCAAGACTTCAATTTTGATATCGACCATTTAAAAGGGACTCATAATATTATGGGAGATCTGTCATTTTGTGCAGGTTCCCAGGTCCAATGATGGAATACAGTTTGTGTTATGAGTGGCACACATAAATTATTAAATTATTGAATATGTACTGTATCAATAAAATTATATCTTTGGATGCACTTTGTGAAAAGCAAAGTGGCAAGATATGACTTAGATTAACCTCTCAGATAATAAATCCAAATATATATATTGCTAAATTACTAGTGCTCAAAATGTCAAAAATTTGATGTGACCACCACGTCAGGAAATATTAGCTACTATAACTAATTACATATTGGAATAGTTCATTACAGTTATTTAATGAGCATCAACATACCTTATTGGAATAAATAGACAATCAAACCTCCATTTTAAAGTAACTTGAAACAAAAGCTTAACATTCCTTAACCCACTTGTTTATGTTCCAGGAAACTAGATTATGCAATCACTTCAAATGCAAATAACTGGGCATGCTCATAGCTTGCCAAAGCACCAGGATGCTTAGGAAAAACAAGAAAGAAAAAGCATGCATCCTCTGAAGTAATCTAAGTGTAATCACATGAAAATTGAGCATTCAAGTGCTAAGTATTGAGTTTATTACTTTTTTTTTCCCAGGAAAAACCTTAACATCAAGATATAAGCTTCTGGAAAACTGCATGTTCTAAAGCATGTTCTTAAATTGCGTTAAACCGCAAAAAGTTATTGAATTCTTTTGAAAAGTATTATTCTGTTTTTTTCCTCTAAATGAAAAACAAGTTAAAGTTTCAGCATATTTAAAGCAGGGGGAAAGTGAGTTGTAGAACATGAGATTCTCCAAGGAGTCATGACCAAGAGGTCATGTTGTGATGTGCAATCTAATATTCAACAAAGGCTGTAACAGCCAACTCGAATGGCTAGCTTCATGATAAGAAACATGTTCAAGTGATTATTGTCTTGGAAAAAAATGCTGGTTTAAAGACTTTTTCCCTAAAGACTCTATATAAGTGATCATAACAGAGCAGACAAATAAAATGAATAGTGTATTCAAGAGAAATAGGTAGAATTACTTCTCATGTTGTGTTGTGTTGGATATTTTTTTTCAGCTTCATAAATTCTGTTCTCTTATTATGTCAACAACCTAATCCTTCAATCCATATTTCATTGTTTTGGAGCAATCTTCATGAAGTCTTTGAGATAAAAGCAAAGATGAGGAAGTTTTGGCCTTTTAGAAGTTATGAAAACATCCCATTTCAAGCTATCCTTGTATTTATACAAATGCCTCCTGGCTCCACCAGTGATGTGCTAAATACATACATCAAAAACAAGAAAAAAATAGGACATCCTCTTAGAAAAAATCTGTGTTAGGCTTGCACAAATCAAACCTTTCACAACATCAGCATTTGAAGCTCTGTGCTCACTGTGGATCCAGCCAAGAGTTCATTTGGCATACTAGTACACCCCAAACAATACCCAATATGTGAGTTTCAAGTCTCCTTAGTAAGTAAGAAATATTCTTTCCTTAACTACCTGAAAGAGTTTGTGAGTGTAGGCAGAAAATCCAGAAAACCTTCACCTAAACCTTACAAAACGTATTTTCTACTTCTCATCAATGCTTCAAATATAAAATGCATACAGAAAGTTTTCAGTCTTTTGGGTTTTCCACTATTTTTTTTTTAACCATTCAGACTAATCATTTACCCTCACCCTACCGACTGTTTTCCATTCAGACCATGTAGGTATATTTTTTTTATAATATTTCAGAAGGTTTTTTTGCAAATGTTTTAGTGTCCCGAGGTACGCCAGTCAAAAGCACCCTATTCCAACTGTGCAATTTTAAAAAATTTAGGACTCATATTTACCAGATAATTAATGTTGATTCTTTCTCTGTTAAAATGGCTACCCATCATTTTAACTAGTCCTCTTGACTATCCCTCAGCCTTCTTGATAGCGCTCCCGGAGTACTCAAAACAGGAAGTCATTATAAAGAAGAAAGACTCATTTGCTACATTGATCATTTCAATGGGGAAACCTTCAGACTAGAAGTTATCAGAACTTTGTCTGACGCAACACGTGCCCTTGTCTGAGCTGCAGTGACCTTGTTCAGAGTGAGGAAAACTTCCTCTGCTGATGATGACTATCCAATGCTCAGTTGGAAACTTTACTTCACAGTCACATGCCATAATGCCCTGGGCATAACATGGCTTGTGTCCTATAACTACCTTTGTTTAGTGAAAGCTTGGCTCACACTGCCAGGAGTAAGTTAAACTCATTCCCGATGGGTGCTCGTCTCCAACAGGGCTACCCTTTGTTAACAGTTCTGTTTATTTATGGACAACATTTATAAGTGTACCCAAAGGGTGGAAGGTGGTGTGTGTTGGATTCAGTGATTCAGGATCTTATCTCTGCTTTTCGCAGATGATGTGGTTCTGCTGACTATCTCAGGTGCTCATGCTTGCACTAAGCCAGTTTATAGCTGAGTGTGAAGCGTTGGGAATGAGAATTAGCACCTCTAAGTCTGGTCCATGGCACTTAGCCAGAAAACGATGGCTGATAGTGATAAACTCAACCACCTGCTGCTCCAGGTGGACAGGTTTATATATCTTGGTGCAGTCTTTCCAGTAACGAAAGTAAAAGTGAAACTGCCAGTTTACAGGTAAATCTCCATTCTTACCCTAACTAGGACTGGTAAATGGTAAATGGACTGGTTCTTTTATAGAGCTTTGCTGCTTTATCTGAGCTTTCAAAGTGCTTTATGCAACATACAACTTATATATAACTTATGGCCACAAGCTCAGAGCAGTGACTGAAAGCATACGATTGCGCTGATAGTCAGATTTTTCAAAGGCTCTTTGGGCTCACCCTCAGATATAGGACGAGAGACTTGGTCATTCAGTGGAGACTCAGTGGAGGGGGTTTGGAGATATGACTAGGATGTTTCACATATGTGCTGGAGAAGGCCCCAGGGCAAACCCAGGATACACTGGAGCTATTATGTCTCTGGGATGGTTGGTTGTGTGTTTGTTTCAGTTATTTTATATTGTGGTCAAAATGATCTTGTTTGAATTTATCAGAGAAATACAACACAAAAACAGTTTACTTGGAATTGCTAAAAACTAAATTATGCCAGAATCAAAAGATGGTAAATAAGCTTTGAAGTAAAAATGTGGATTCTACTTAATAAACAAGGCTCAAGTAATATTAAAGAAAGGTTTAGATTTTCATTTTACATGATGTGCTAATTAAATGTAACTTTGGAAATAATAATAATAATCTTTTTTTTTTTAATTGGATGACATTAATCACATAACTAATAATCTTTTAAGGAGAAATAAGTTTTGCATCTTGCAGTAAATTATTTCCAGGGTTGCCAAGAAGCCCAGTCCATAGTTCATGGATGTAAAATACGTTAATATGTATGATGAGAGCTAAATATCTCAACTTGTGTACAGGAAAGGATATGAGAACTTTCTGTATGCATTCCTTTACTGTTCACACGACTGTGCTTTTCTGCTATTGGTAATTATAGCTCCTTTGAGTAGTCAAACGTGTAATGTCATGGCAAAAGTTTATCATCTATATTACTTGCAAAGATTAAGTGAGGCAGAAAAGACTTTTAATTTGGGAGCTCATTTGGTTTATGCTTGAGTTGTAAGTTCACAGCAGAAAGTTTTAATGCACTCAATGAAAGGATTTTCACAGCCTTAAAACATATGGAGTAGGCCTCTTGTGCTTTTGCGAGTTCTTGTGTAAAATCCTCGATGCAAAATGCAAAATAGTAAAATGTAGAAATTTTATTTTATTTTATGCAGTATTTATTTATCTTTTTTTGTCTTGCAAAGTTAAATTTTGCAACTTCACGAGTGTTCCTCTCTTGGGAACAGAGAATCTCCGGCAGCTGGTTGTGCTGTCAGTTCTACTGCAAGGCCTGTGAATCTGGAGGTGCTACGAAGGAGACAATGGGATGTCAGTGATGGAGCTATTCAGACGATAATCATGGGGAATGTGAGGTGTTTAGACAATAAGATGGACAAGCTTGGTGAGAAAATTGAGTCCCAGAGGCAACATCATGAGTAGAGGTTGATGTGTTTCATGGAGCATTGCAGCACTGCAGGAAGACAATGCCACACTCACACTTTCTAGACCACAATGTGCACGTACCGGGCTTCGGGACTGTCGGGCAGACAGGCACATCAATCTGGTATAATGCCAGATATGTTACCTGTTGCACTGTATTCATATTGCCCAGCAAGGGAATTTGTCATTGCTGTTGTTGTTAGAATTTGAATCAACACACTTTTTGGACTTTTTGGATCTAGACAATTATCTGCACCACTTACTAGATGTGCAGCTGACGACTCTGTTACCTAAAAATCTCCCTCCTGGTCTTGAGTGTGTTCTGACAGACAACTCTGGAAGAGTTTGATTCCCTGTCCAACCTCTCTATGGTCCAGGTATTGCCTCATCCTGCCAGATGCAAAACTAGTTAAAAAAAACAGTCAAAAAAGATCAGGATGGAAAAAACATCAGCGGCCTCTGCAAACAAAGCTCTTCCTGTTTTGCAGGTTGTCTCATTGTTGCCACTCTAGTGCAGCTGTTGTTAATGTAGAAACACCAAAGAAGCTGAAACCAATTAACAACTCCCTCTGCTACTTAACTCACCAGATCAATATGCCAAAAGTGTAATTGACTTGATGCTATACTTTGCCATTATATATTTTTGTGGAGTTGTCAGTTAATAGCTATTAATTCTTAACATCCATCAATCTGTCCATTTTCCACTTATCTATTTTAGGGAGTGCTGGACTCTATCAGCTGTCATGGGACCAAAACAAAGCAAAAAGCAGTATTCTTCAAAATGATCACAAAAAGTTGGAATTTGTTGTGTCAAATACACTGTTTAACAAAGACAACTCAAACACATAACATGTCTGCATGGCAGGACAAATTGCAAATGAATCCCAGCAGGACAGAACAAATGAAGTGCCAGCAACAGCTTTAAAGTGTGGAAACTCTGGGACCAGATAATACCAGTTGAAAGAGATAATCACTGCCCCGCCTATCAGGTAACAGAAACACAAGCAACAGAAGGTTAGAGTCATACTTTTCCACTCTTCTTGCTTTTCATGAACACACCCAACCAGCATTTTATCAGCTTTCTTATTAATTTACAGCAATTTTTGTATATTATCTGAAATTTTTAAAGTTAATAAAAGTGAAAATAAGAATAAACAAACTCCTTGAGACTGTTTTTCTACTGATGTATTAGTAAAACCAGGAGCCTTGTCAGCATTTTTTACAGGGCAGATAAAAGATAAAAGAGAAAGAATAAAAAAGACCTTGTAAAGCTGCTCTCAGTTCACTGAGAATAATTTGTAGTTATGACACATTCTCTTCTATCATCGTTGCTTAAGTTTGGCTTGAAAATGTCAAGAGTGGCCTTGTCCAATTAAGAAGCAGTCTTCTACATTCTCTGTTAATTCTCATTTCAGGCACTGGTTTTCTGAATAGGCTGACAAATTACATTTTGTCCTCGCTGATTCATTCTCTTCCTCTTCTTTTGTTGTTCTCTCAAACTGTCTCTAGCCCTCCCTCCACGTCTCTGCCCCTCTCTCCTTGTCTCTCATTATTTCAAATGAAATGAGGAATGTGCACTGCATATTTGAATAAATTAAAGGGCTTATTTAAAAACATTTCTTAACCTGATTAGCTAGATCATTAGGCTATCCAGAGGGGTTTGTGCGGCATGGTTTGATCCGAGGGAGTCGACAACCACTCTTTGAAGGTCAGTATGCAGGAAAGGAAGCTCTGTGTCATCAGCTCACATGCTCCATAATTTATTTTCTTCTGTGTCCAGTTTCCTTCTGAGATGACACCCTTCCTATCTGTATACTGTCTCTATCTGCCGACTCATTACTTTTTACAATAACCAGTCTACGAGCCTTCTGTGCAGGACTAACAGAAAAAGTATTTGGCCCTGTCCTGATTCCTTAGGGTTTTTTTTCTTTGCATATTTGTTACATTCAAATGTTTCAGATAATCAAACAACATTTAATATTAGATAAAGATAACCCAAGCAAATGCAAAATATTTTTAAATGATTTCTACCAGAACCTCCCTGGCCCTATGTGAAGAAATTGCCCCCTAAACATAATAACTGCTTGTGCCACCCGTGGCAGAAAGGCAATAACTGGCACACAAATGAAATCATCTCTTAAAAACTGCATTTTGTATTTACTCGGGTTGTCTTTGTCAAACAATTAGCATTTGTTTGTCACATATAAGAGTGACAAATACGCAAAAAAAGAAATTAGGAAGGGGACAAATACCTTTCACTGCACTGCACATAAATTACACTGCATATCTTTATGAACAATTCCTTTTTTCTTTCGTTTGTCTTATTTTATGGCTTTTTAAAAATAATTATACAAAAGTAAAATTTAGATGTCTGTTGCAACTTTGAATAAAGGTATGCTTTAACATCTTGTAGACACTTTTCTATGAATATTTATGTCTTGTAGCTTGCCTGTGCATGTGCTGTGCAACACAGAAGGTTGTTTTGCATCAGAGAATATGAATAATGCCAGAAGTGAAAGCTGACCTCTTGTACAAAGATCATATATCAAGTTCACCTGCTACTATTCAAGGTGACATAACATATGCTTTGTTATGAATGTTTTTTCCTTCCATGAAGAACTGCACAGTGGAATTTTTGCATTGCAGAGGGAATGAAAACAGCTTTTTGTCAGTGTGACTGCCATGAGCTTTGCATAACCCTGCTGTGTTATTCCCTCAAAACTCATAGGACTATAAAAGACAAACAAACAAGCAAACCACTGTCATTCTGCTCCCAAATGTTTGATAAAGTTGCAGTAGTAAGCATTTATTTGTCCTTCAAATGTGTCAACTGTGAAATTACACAAACCTCTAAAATGAATGTTTACAGACAGAAAGCATTTGTTATAAAGACCAGTTCTTGATATGACATTAAGTTTTGTTGTGTTTGCAGACTGTAGAAAAAGTAACTGATGGAGTTCGAGGTTGTGGGGGTGCCACAGTGTCATTGTTTTTGTGTGTGGGTGGGTTGAGTGGATAATCTTGTCTCAACAAGGTGAGCTTTTTTGATCATGTCTATAAAATGAAACAGAGAGCCTAATCTGTGGCTCTGTGAAGGAAGTAACTCGAGAGTTTTACAAGTGGACTTGCACTCCAGTTCCAGTCCTCAGCCATCAGTGCCAGTGTCATCAGATATTATTTTACTAATAACTCTGGTGTGATCATCATGCAGCGACTGCACAAATGGTCGGTTTCAAATTCTCAAGACCAAATAGCTAGCTAACATAAATGCCACAAATCCAATGTCAGAGTGACAACTTTCAGTAAAAGTTAAAGGGATTTTCTTTCAATTCACTTCATGTAAAGGATTGAAATAAACGCATGTTAAAATAAGAAACCTCTATAAATTTACTGCTATATATTTTTATTTCTACTGTAATATTATCTAAATTAAAGTTAGTAACATTTGCATCAATATCAGTTGACCCTGTCTATTTTGAGTTGATACAAATTACATTACACATTACATTTCTTCTGTTGACTTTATGTTCCATCGTAATTATAGTAGAACAGGCTCAGTTTCACAACACAAGCATAATTATTATGTTGTCACAATAAATGTAGTCGTACAAATACACTGTTGTTCACAACAAGTGCAAATTATTGTTTGATATATTTTCTCATAGACAAGTGAGTGGACAAAAAAGGAAGCAGAAAAGGATTGAAAGAAGCACAGATAGAGAAAAAGAGATGAGAGCTGGAGGAAGTTACTGGAAGAGCATTACTAGAGATTGTACATTATAGTCTACTGTCCATTAACATAAATCTCAGGTATTTATTTTTTTAGCTGTGGTTTAATATTATTTTTACACAAACATCGTCTTGATTTGCTGTTGTTTCATGTTCACTGTGCCCAGGCATTAAATTTATTTGATTATGATTAGGAAAAGATCATTGTTTAGTTAAAAGAAAAACCCTTTCACAATGGTAAACATATGTAACAAATCCCCCTTTTTTGCCATGTTCAGAGCCTGACAAGTTTAATTCAGTTAAGTTTTATTTAAATAGTGTCAATTCACAAAAACACCTTAACCCTTTAAAACCTGAACCATGAAATAACTGCCAGAAATCTTTACGTTTTTGATAATGGAGTGTTTGTTGAACTTTTAGGCAAAATATATATAAAAATATATAACATTTTAATCTGCATATGAGTTTTAATTTGTATCACATTTGCTACATTAGCCATATTTTTGCAATTTAGTCATTAAAAATGTGTTGGGCAATTTATATCATTTTTTGAGGGTAAAAAAAAAAGTCATGCTGATGATGTAGAAGTCTCAAAAACTCACGAAGACAAAAAGACACACATTTATCACATACGATACGCTAGGCTTAAGTTAAGGAGATTTATATTGAAAGGTCAAGAGCCTTTAGTTGAGAGAAAACCCAGTCAATCATATAATCCTTTGTGAGCAAGCACTTAGTAACAGTGGGAAGGAAAAACTCCTTTTTAATAGGAAAAGACCTCTGGCAGAACACAGGAAGGAGCAGCCAGCTGACATAGTGATTTAGAGAAACAAGGGCAAAAGTTAATGTACATGTAACAGTGGCATATGAACAAATAAGGGATAGTGGAAAAGAAATTCTAAGTGCATCAAGGGAACTGTCTGTATCTGTATCTGTCTCTTACATCCAAGTGGGAAGCTAGAAGCCTGATAACTGCAGGCTCGGCATCCCCTTCTAATTTTAGAAACTCCAGGAACCACAAGTAAGCCTGGAGTCTGAGAAGTGCTCTGTCAGGATGATATGCATGTATGAGTTCTTTAAGATATGTGCCACATCCCATCTCAAAATTTTACAGGCTTTCATAAAAAATGCCACATCATGGACTATGTAGCAGGAGCCAATAAGGCATTTTACTTTGAGAATATGACCTATTTAACTTACATGAAGTTTAAGTGTGTAAAAGTTCTCAAACAATGTCTACAGTATACTCATCCATTATCAGTCTTTTCATATCCATGTATCAGTTTTACTAAAATCTGGTTAAACATACCCTCATTTTTATGTACTAGCTCATTTTGTTAGCAGTAAAATAAATGTTGGCTTTAGCCTTTAAATTATGAAAAAGTACTGGCAAACTAAATAATAGCAAAGGTGCAATTTTTTTACATGAATGCAACAGTTGTGAGAGCGTAATCTTCCACAGTTGAGCTAAACTAACATTGCTGGTTGTATTTCATGACGGGAAAATATTTATATTTCCCATCAGTTGATGATTTTATATTATATCATAGTTTGTATTTAATTTATATTTATTTTTGGCAACACCTAATGCCATTGATAATGATCGACTCCCCTTACAGGTATTGACATTACATTACACTTAACTAATATTTCTAAAAGTTTCTACTCAAAAAAAAAAAAAAAAAACAAAGAAATAGGCTAGAAACTTCTTAATCTTTGCATATCATAGAGTATATGCATGAGTGCATTTGGTTTGAGGGGTCAGAGTGCAATAGAGTGATATAACACAATGAAATCTTTGGGTCTAACAATATCTCTCACAATCTTTCTTAGAAGAATTAAGTAAACTTACAGTTTTCTACAAGCTGAAAAAATTAGAGCGTCAATAATAGGATAGTTGGAGTTACAGGCCTCTGTCACTTTTGATAGCACAAATGCAAGTTAAGTAAAATCTGTGTTAAGTATACAGTAATTTGACAGAGGACCAGTTACAGACCTGTTATAACTAATTTTATCCATTCCTAATGAATCAATTAAAGATGTAAGGTGAAAAGAGGAACAGGGCTGATGAGATTTGAGGAAAAAAAAACAAGACAAGCAAAAATAATAAATGTTGATGATCAAGTCAGCAAAACTAGAATGAGTTAGTGTACACCCAAAATGAATGACAAAGATAACAATGGCTCTTTTTTCCAAGGCTGTGAAAGCAAATGGAAACAAAGGTAAAAGAAACTGAAATAGGAAAGATATTTAAAGAAATTGATTAAAAATGTGCTGGGAAAAGGCACTGTGACATTTTATTCAAATTAGTGACAAACCCATCTACTTGGAGTTAGCAAGGCAGCAGGTGAGTCATATTTTAAGTTAGCATGTGAAAAAATATGTAAATGCAGGTGCAAATTATGCAGTGGGAATGTGTTGGCACATAGCTGTTTTCATATTGCCCTGCTGGATTACCTTCCTGGAGGAGATGCTAATGTGTGCTATGGCTCAGGTAAACAAAATGAACACACTCTACTACATACTACATCTTAAAAACCAAAAACATGTTTAATCTAACCAAAGTTTAATCAAAGTCAACATGTCTGCATATGTACTGCACTGTGGAAAATCATGAGTCATCCTTTACCCTGTTTTACTGATCTGTTTACTGTCTACATTTTGATTTTACTGTATCTTAAATTCTAACTCTAGTAAAGGTACTCAATCAGAAAAAAGGAAATTAAAACATTTTTTTTTCTGTTGCCTACATTGTCGATGGGTCACTTTGCCGCCACTTAAACAGGAAAAAAATATGGAGCGGTGGCACCTAAGGCTGGTAGCAATGGTGCAGTGTGGAGAAAATAATCATTTAGAAATCAGCTACACTAGAGTCTGTGTACAGGCTGTGAAATGCTGACCAGTGCTCTTTGTGGATTTAACCAGCTGAATTCAATGAAAAATAAGCTTACGCTAAATTATGTAGCCTACATGTAGCCTACATCCAGCATATCCAAGCTAGGAAGAGAGGCACGTAATTCTTAGTAAAGAATTATGATGCAATTGAGGTGCACCCTTTTAGCTTTAATTCAAGGGGATCTCTGTAGTATTGCATTTTATTAATAACATTTTTCTTACATTGTCCCTCATTTTCAGAGACTGAAGATGAATTTGATAACTGACTGACTGACTGATTTAAAAAAAAACAACAACAATGACTCCAAGTTGTAATTGGTAGCCTTTCACTCTCTTGGACGCCCAAACACGCCAAGTGAGGGACCCCATAGATTGAAAATATTAATGATAATAAAATAGCTAATATAGATATATTTTACAGTGGCTAAACCAGTGTGTGTGTGTGTGTGTGTGTGTGTGTGTGTTCCCGGTAGGTGATGGAGTCCATCAGGGCTGTCCTTTGTCACCGATTCTTTTCATAAATTTTATGGACATAATTTCTAGGCATAGACAAGCGGCAAAAAGCTGTCACTTGGGCGGTCTCGGAATCTTGTCTCTGCTCTCAGCTGAGTGTGAAGATGAGTATCGACAGCTCCAAGTCTGAGGCCGTGGTCTTCAGCTGGAAAAGGGTGGAGTGCCCACTCCAGGTCAGGGACGAGTTACTGCCCCAACTGGAAGAATTTAAGTTTTTCAGGTCTTTTCAGGTGTTTTGGGGGTCTTGTGAGGGGAGAAGGGAGCCGAAGATTGACAGATGGACTGGTGCTGTGGCTGCAGTGATGTGGTCCAGTGTACCACATCTCTCTTCTCTCTCATGGTAAAGAGAGAGCTCAGCATAAACATAATTTTATGTACAAACATAATTTTAACCTGATGCTCGTGTGCAGCTGAAAACATTTTTAAGGTTCTTATTTTATAATTTTAATTATTATTTATTGGTTTATTGATGTGCTGCAGCATGTATATTATACTTCACTTGTATGAAAAGTACACCAACTTGTTCCTCACCTAGGTAATTCCTTATTGGTAATTCAGGTCATTTCAATTCAATTTTAATTATACAGCAGCAAATCACAACAGCAGTCAGCTGAAGGGTTTACATTGTAAGGTAGAGATCCTATAATAATAAGAATAATAAGCACTGGTTACTGTAACAGCTCTAAAAGGTTCAGCACACTAAACCAGAAGGTCTGATTACATTATGAAGTGGGGTAAAGTATTGTGCTCACTGATAGTGGGGTTAGAGGGATCCTGGTAGGAAACAGTACTAAGTGACACTCAGACTTTTAAATTATCAGCTTCTTGCTCCAGGCAAAGATCACATCTATTCTTGTACCTTGGTGTAAGGCATGGATGCAGGTAATCAAATTGTTTCTACATGTCAAACCGTTTTGTGAAAGGTTGTACATTTGTGTGTAGGTGTGGGTGCAAATGCACCCTAAAGTGTTATTCAGTGAACACCTGTTAACAAAACAAGCCGCATACTGACAGTAATAACAAGTATTCTCTTTTTTCCCTTTTTTTTCTTTTACCCCTTTGGCAGTCAGAGCCATTTAAATCACTTTCTGTCCAGAGTCCCCACTCACACCAATGGGGTGGTTGTAGCTCAGGAGGTAGAGCAGGTCATCTACTAATCGGAAGGTTGGCAGTTTGATCCCTTGCTGTTCCAGTCAGCATGCCAAATATCCTTAGGCAAGATACTAAACCTGAGTGAATGTTAGATAGAAAAAATTTAAGCATAGAAAAAGTGTTTGGGTGAATGAGGGATTTTGTATAAAGCTCTTTTATTAGAAAAGTGTAACAAATTGAATATATCAAACATATTCATTGAGCAGAGACTCTGTATTGCACTTGCGAGAATTAGTAAAACACTGCATGCCTCAACAATTTTAAACTGAAAGTCTGAGTTTGCTGTAGACCAGGTTGTATGTTCAACATAAGTTACCATACCGATTCAGCCCGATTAAAAAGTGAATCACCTACACCATGATGCAACTTTAAGCCCAACATAGCTTGCTAACTCATTAATCTCACTTCGCAGTACAACCCTCTGGTGTCCCTGCTGTTCCCATCACCTGACGCCTCATTTGTAACCAATGCTTAAGCACAGCACATGGCCTGAAACACATATGTTTGTCATTTTCCACACAAAAGATTGAACCTATTTCAATCTCTAAAACCTTTGATCTTGATTTGAGGTAAACGGTCTCATCATCTTGTAGAGGACTACGAGGAGGGAAGTCAAATGGTTTAGCAGCATGTATTTTAGCACAGGAATTATTCCTGTTATCTTAATTTTCCTCTATGCACTTGCTGTCACTTGTCTCATTTCTCAGGGTTATTTCCACATATTCATCAACAGTAATCTGACAAAGCATCTAATGTTAACAACTGGGTAAAAATCTTTCCTGCAGACTGAAGACACTAAACAGTTTTCTGGAGTTTGAACAAGAGATCAGTTGTGAAGCCTGTCCTCTCTCCAGCACTCTCCAGCTGAAGTGTTAGGCTGTGCAGGCTGTAATTACCTAAGCTGCCAACACCGGGTGAAGTTAAAAAGGTCTTGAACACAGGGCATCAGATTTTTCCCCACATGGAAAAGAGAGCCACTAAATACCTGATGCTTTGTTTTGATGTCAGCTGATGTGACTGATTCCAATATGAAAACTTTTTTTTTCAAAAAGCAGGTGGAGAATAGGCCAAATGTGCCCACTGAGAAGCTTTGGACTTGTTAAAAAACAATACAATCATCTAGTTTCAAATGTTTGAATCCATCTCAATGAAAACTTCTTTTTCACAGCAGAGTGAACAACTCAAAAACAAAAGGTGAGGTTGCATTGCTCACTTAGATCTTAAAACTGTCCAGCATGTGCCAGATCTAGCCAAATCCCAATTAGTGGCGCTCATGTCAGTGATGAAAAATGAACGACTTTGGAATAATTTGTTTAGGCTTGGCTAAGTTTGCAATTGAATGGTTTAATTTTCTAATTAAACCTAATCATATCTACCCACTATAAAACCTTTTTTTGTGTACAATTTATGTCTTTTTGTAATGTGTGCAACTTGTTCTTTGGTCATTTAACTGGGTTTCATAAAACATGCAAATGCTGAGAAACATGGCAAATAGCACCCTTGAAGCCTTGTTGTTGTGTCTTTAAACAAAACAAATGACACAAGGCATATTATTTATTCTAAACATTTAGGAATATTTTTAATTTTTATTTAGTTTTAATGTGTGAGATAAGGTCTGGGGCTCTCCTCAGCTCTTTTCTAGGAGGGTGGTGCGGCCGCCCCTCCGGTGGTCCTCCTTGGGCTCTCGTGCTCTGGGGGGCCTTTAGATGTCTGGGCCCTAGATCTCCTCCATGCCTGCTTCATGTTCTGGGGGACGGGGCTATGGCTACCCACACCTACTATTAGATAGTTACATGGAGAAACCTTTTGAATATAAGCATGCTCACGCACACAGGTGCACACAGGTGTTCACAGACACACTATCTTCCTTGGCTGCTGCCTCAAAGCATACCGTGCGTTGTCAGTCTTGTGTGCTGCTCAGTAACATTCAATATTTATTATCTACTGTTACTTATCTAGGTTGTTGCTGTGGTTTCCCTACTGTGTTGTTCTCTTTTTGCTTGTTTTTTTCTTTTTTTTCCAGCAGGTGATCAAATGGATTTTTAGTGTCTTTTCTCTCTGTCCCTCTTCCCCTCTGTTTTTCTTTCCCTCTTTTTCTTGAACTTCTTTTGTCTGCGTATTTCCCTTTCCTATCCCCCAGTCATGTCTGTTCCGATTGTCATAACTTAAAAGTTAAACAATAAAAATAAGAATAAATAATTAATTAAGATCTGTCAAGCAGACCAGTATGGCAAAGCCGTAATGATCCACTTGGGAAAATAAATCTGTTGGGCATTTTTCTTGGCCTTCAGACAATAATTCCGATTGCTACAGTGCCGAACAGGACGGGCAAAAAAAGAAAAGAAAAACAAAGCTAAAACTACCAAAAAAATTAGATTTGATCATCTTTTGAAAAAAAAACAAAACAAAAAAAAAACCGGCAATTACCAATGAAAGATATCTTCAGCTTCTTAGGCTGAAGAAGTAACATTCTGCTGATGTTACTGGAATCCAGACTTGAGGAATAAATACAAAGGACACATGCTGTATAATCTGCTGCTAAAAATAACAATCATAGTTGTTTTGACATGTTTCAGCCCACATATATGTGCCTAAGTCAGATGACCCCACTTTTTTTCTAAGGGGAGGTCTTCAGCGGCACAGCTCTGCCCAGCTCAACCCATGATATAGACAGACAGCCCCTGTTAGCAACAGTGACAAAAGACTCTGTTGAGTTTGTGTTTAATGAGGCGCTACTGTGTATTCATTCAATGATAAGAGCCATATGGTTGTCATCACTGAACATGCCTCTCCACTTTACTAGAAAGTTTGGGAGAGTCTCCAAGGGAAGACAATTAGCACTGTGATGTACTGTGCATTGGGGTGGGTGGGAACTGCTTTCTTATGTTTGGCTATTTAGTTTAGTAGTCACATGACAAGCCTGGAAATTTAGACTTGGAAGCTGATATCATTAAGGAATTGAACACGGCATATACCAAAATGATCTAACAATTATGCAGAAAGAAAGCATGATCTGCAATACCATTCAGGCTCTTATTTCTGCAAACGTACACCTCTGTGTCAACCTGACTCAACATTCATGTTGAAGATCATCATAAGTGATGACTACAATCCAGAGAGCAATGCAATCAGACAGCAAATTAATCATTTAATTAAAAAAGTTTCTATACAGGGCCAAGGTGGAGATTCTAAATCAGAAATATAATTAGTAAATTGGAAACAGATCATAATGTATATTCATTCATTAGGTGAGTTATTAGTCATTTAAGCTTCCATTTCATTAAAGAAATGAATGAGGAAGAAAAAAATTGTTGGATGGAAATAAACAGTTGTGTTAATGCTGGATGGAAAATTGGCTAGTGCTGGTGTTCTGATTAAAACATTTAGTGCCAAAAAACTATTTTCGAAAATACCCCTCTAAGGTATCATGACATCACACCTCACTAGCTTTACTGTGTATGTTTGTGTGTCTCATGCTATAAAACATCTTCCTATTAGCATCCAAGACACTTAGTTGAAGTGCATCTCATCTATAAATGCAGGCTCAGCCACATCATCATTTCCATTACAATCATTTGGGTGAAAATATGCAGCAGACACAAACATGACATTAATTTTAATGCGATGCCGCAGCTCCGTTCAATTACATTCCATAAAATATTCACAGGGGATCTCCCCTTGATTTAGGTAAAAGTATAGCACAGCAGGAGCTTCACGGGTGTGCTAATACAGAAGATGAGCATGTAGGTATTTTACTAGCACTCTTGTGTGTAGTAAGCAAAAACAGGGCTTCCAGCTGCTGTCCTGGTTTTCATTCAGGGGAACATCAAAAGTGCATTCATCAGTTACATACTGTAAAGTGCATTCACACAGGATGCAGCCTATGCTACACTTTGAATCCAATTTATTGTACTGACTTGGTGTGGGTGGCACTGTGCCAACCAAATTGCAAATTGGGGGCTGAACCATGATCAAATTTGGTTAAAAATTTTGAGTGCACATAGTGATCACTACTTACGTGGCCATGTAGAATTATTAAGCATCATTTTCAGTGTGTATCAAGATTTCAGGAAAAAAAAGGTTTCCAAAAATATAGAAATGTCAACTGTGTTATCACATAGCTTGTTATATGAAGGTATTGTGTCTAATCACAGCCTTTGTTACTTTTTCCTTGCAGCAGCTCTACACTCAGTGGTCACTTCATCATATATACGTTGTTAGCACTGGATTAGATATCTCTCTGCCTTCAGAGCTGCTGTAATTCTTCATAGTGTAGATGCTGAAAACACTTCTTACAGATTTTGATCCATATTGATATGATAGGGTCACAGGGTTTTTGCCAAATTCCAGTGGTGTTCTATGGAACTGGTGCTATTACAACACCAACAGCCCGAACTGTTGCCAAATCAGAGAAGTCCACCAGTTCATGTTTTTTAAGACAATTCCTGACCCTACAATCTGAATGTCACAGCAAAAATCAAAACTCATTTTTCAATTTTCTGTTGTGCAATTTTGGTAATCCTATATAAACTGTGGCCTCAGTTTCCTGTTCTTAACTGACAGCAGTAGCACCAAGAGTGGTCTTCTGCTGCTACTGTAACCCATCTGCTTCAAGGATCGAGGTGTTGTGCGTTCAGAGACTATATTCTCTCTTTGAATTATTGTTGCCTTCTTATCAGTTCAGATAAGTCTGTTCAATTCAGTTCAGTTTTGTTCATATAGGGCCAAATCACAACAAAAGGCACTTCAATGCGCATAATATTCTAGGTAAGGACCCTACAATAATCCATAGAAAACCCCAACAATTAGACAACCCCAATGAGCAAGAACTTTGCAACAGTGGGAAGGAAAAACTCTCTTTTAACAGGAAAAAACCTCTGGCAGAACCAGTCTCAAGGAGTGGGCAGCAATCTGCTGCGAGCGGCTGAGAGTGAGGGGAATGTGACAGGACAATAGACCCACGTGAAAGAGAGCTTAATAACAACTAATGACTAAATGAATGGTAAGTAAAAACGGTGAGTGATGAAGAAACACTCACAATAGGCCTATTGCAGCATAACTAAGGGAGGATTCAGGGTAACCTGATCCAACCCTGACTATATGTTTTAATCAAAAAAGAAAGCTTTAAGCCTAATTGTATCCCATCCTAATAGTCTAGCTTTTCTCCTCGATTTCTGATATCTTTCACCCAGGAAATTTCTGCTAACTGGATATTTCCTTTTTTTTCTGACCATAACAGGATTGTTGTGCAGGAAAATCCCAGTAAACCAACAGTTTCTAAAATAGACTAGCCCGTCGGCCACCAATAACTATGCCATGTTTAAACTTTAGCAGGTTGTGTTGACCATGTCTACATTTTTAAATGTATTGAATTGCTGCCATGTGATTATCTGATTAGATATTTGCATTAACAAGCAGCTGAATCAACACATTTAAAAAAAATGGAATGTGGGGGTATATTAAAGTTCTCATCTTTTTATTTAAAATTGCAGAAATGTATGTGTGCAATATATTTGGCTTCATGTTTTCTTCTTCCCCAGGGGATGGCTTTAAGCATGCTATATTTAACATGCCAAAATGAACAGGGGTTTGATTTTGGCATGCTGACTTCAGTTTTTAATATGAATCTCAAAATGTGGCAAGACAACATGCTGTCAACCAAATAAAAGAATAAATAAATAAACAGGCCCCTGCAGTACATTTCTTCTGCTCAGACTAAGAAAAAATGACTGCTTTTTTGCCTTTCCTTTAGGGCCGGGGTCTCCAACTTGACGCTTTATGTGCTGCTTTTGCCCATCTTCAGGAAATCCTGTTGACTTCCGTTCTTAAGGTTTTAAATGTTATTTGCCATTTTTATTGATGCTTCTCCAGTTGTGAATACATGCTGCCAAAAATCTCTCTCTAGCTATGGGAACCAAATCCATTACAATAAAAGCCGTGGAGGAAAACGACGAATAATATTGGGTGTGTGTGTTTAAATTTCTTATTACTTACTTACATTAATGCTAATGTATACTTTAGGTTGTGTCACCTTCACTGTATTCTTTTTTCCCTTTTTTGTTTTTATTTTTGGACTCCAGACTGGTTCTTTTGGTAAAAAATAAATAAATAAAGGCATTTCTTTCAACATTAAAGATTGAGAGCTTTTCCTTTTGGAGGTCATATTGTATGTGGTGCATCACCCCTCTTTTTATCCAAATCTCTACAAATGATTTGGTCCCCACTGGGGAGGAATTCAACAGGCAACAATAAGAAAAATATTGGGGTAAAATAGTTAAAAGAATCATATGAAAATGATTTGATTTAGTAAGTAGGACTTTTAGTGGCAAACAGTTTACTTAATTGGCACTGGTGCCCTGTGGTACGCAGACTGTGGAGTTTACATGTTCTGCCTGTGCCTGCATAGGTTTTCTTGGGTATTCCTGCTTCCTCCCACATTCCAAGGACATTATTGTTATAATAATTGGTGATCGTAAATATTGAATGGAGGTGAATATTAAAATGTGTGTGGTTTCTCATCTCTCTGTGTCGTCTCTGTGATGGACTGGCAACTTGTCGAGGTAGTAGTCGGCCTTTCACCCTCTCTAAGCTGGGACAGGCCCCCCAGCCCATCCTTGACCTTGAGCTGGGTAAGTGGTTAAGAAAATGGATGGATGGAGATCAAAGACAAGTGTTGTTTTCTGACGGACCATTAAAGAATTGGAATTGTCTTCTCATTGCTACTGGAGGAGTCATGGACCCTTTTGGAACCAGA
The DNA here is from genome assembly GCF_036321145.2 of Pelmatolapia mariae. Lineage (NCBI taxonomy): Eukaryota > Metazoa > Chordata > Actinopteri > Cichliformes > Cichlidae > Pelmatolapia > Pelmatolapia mariae. The sequence continues at coordinate 35,449,210 of NC_086240.1, forward strand.
AGCTACATCAATCTTTTATATACTGTGTATGCTTCCTACATCGAACGAGGATAGATTTGACTGCTGCACTGTAGCAGAAAATGATAAATCCTGTAGAGCATATTGGCATGCTACCTTGCACTCATACAATTAGGATTATGAGTTAATCCTCGTCACAGAAAAATCCATGACAATAGCTGAGAAATGCACAGCTGTTCTTAGCTATTCCAACTGGTGAGAACATTTAAAAATCTTTATCAAATTCGACAAAGGTGTTAAAAGAAAGGCAGTGCTATTATATCCAGCTGAGACAAGAAAAAAGATCAATGTAACATTGCATTAATGGTGCTCTACAGGGATCCCTCACTGCAGATGCTGAGAAGCTGAAAATAAAATGTTCTGCCCTCCTCTTGACAAACTGTCACCCATACAGGGTTTTGACATAAATCATCTTATTCTTTATGTAATGTTGCAAGGGTGAATGGCGCTGGCGACTGGGTGGACTGTAATGTCAGCTGAGTCTACCAATTCTCCACAGCTCCTCAGCCCACCTGGGACAAACCTCTTCAATCAAGATTAGAACATGCCCGCTTCCTGCTAAAAACAGACTTCCTGTAAGCATTTTTGCCGGTATGCTTTTGGGGATGAATGGGATTCCAAGGTAAATGGGCACTGAGGTCACCAGATTCCGAGTCATGAAGTTCAGCGTTTTCATTTCTGTTTTGTTAAGGTCAAAATACTATAAATAGATAGCAAAAATGTCATGCACAAGTGGTGTCTTGGTGGATATACTATGACTTTAACCTTAACTTACTGGAAATAATAACTTAGTGTTAGGAATCAGAGGCAATTATCTAAAAGAATGACATAATTTAAGTACATTTTATTATTAAGCTGTGCATTTCTAAAGGACAACCAGTCTATTACATGTAAGGAAGAACTCCTATATTTCACTTCTTTCTGGATTTGAGTGCTACCTCCAACATTTCTGAACATATACATCATCTATCAGTGTAATGTCCTTTGTCATCATCTGTCCACTGAATGGTCTAATCAGTCTTTTTCTACCACTGCATTGTAGAGTGTGAGTAACTTGCCATAATGTGTTAGAATAGATTGATAAAATTTAAATTAAACTAAAATAAATAAATTTCATTTATGCCTTTTCAAAGGAATCCAGCATGTTTTTAAAGGATTTTTCCACAGCTTTGCAATAGACTGGAGAGCTTGTCATGTGATGCCTTTCATCCCATGACAAGCTCTCCCATGATAAGCTCCAGTCTCCCCAGAACCCCCAGGAAAGCTTGCTGTTTTTTGAACCAGTAACAAGCTACCTGGATTAGAATGCTCTAGTAGACCTGGAAGACTGTGAAAGGAACAGAGAGAATGGCTTCGAACCACCACACAGCCTTGGACCTCAGTCCTTCCCGTCTCAGCTGTCTCATATGAGCAAGAACATGAAGGGTGTTTTCATTTGTCTTACTGGCTAAGAGACAGCCTTTGTTTTTGCCTTTTTCTTAGAAGACAGGCAGTTACTGAACATGTAAAGTAAGGGTAACTCTCTCGGTAGACAACCTCATAACCCAGCCCCTCCATACAGCATTTATCATTCTACATAACATTCTTAGGGCTGCAAACTCACATTAAAGGGTTGTGTGTATTTATGCCTGAGGTATAATAGCAGTAATAATTGCTGGGTTGTGACAGGCAGGAATGGTCAGGAGAAACTCAGACAGCTGAGCTGTCACACAGAGAGTTAAAGTTTTACAGTTAAATCAACTGTTACACAACAGCTGTCTTTAGGTGGACTCCGAGCTCCATCACAGCTGGAAGGATATTTTCAGTCTATGAGCGATTACCTTAAGTGAAAAACGTCTGATAATATTTATTTAATTTAATGTAAAGTCAAAACTGTAGTCTCTATAATGTCAGTGTTGTGCGCATGGAGTGGTATCTATCTAAACATAAGTAACTAACATGGAAGGAATCTCTCCCACTGGGCTACTGTTTTTTTATTTGTTTTGATTTTTTTTTTCCTGGTGATTATTTTTAATCACCTGGAAGTCATTGCTTGCGCTGCACAAAATATGATGAAAACCAAACCCTGCCATCATGTTATTTAACATTACCTGTCTACTTATCTTTACTCTTTTTGTTTTTTCTTTTTCTTCAGTAGGGTGGACATTAGGTAAGGCTGCACTTTTTGCAGCGAAACCATTCCGCGCGTATACAAAACAGGTCCGCGGCTCCGAACCGTAGTAAAGGGACCTCTGGCTAATACGTCGGGGTCGTGTCGGGCTCGTAGCTGAAAACTAGCTTTACTTTGTTGTCTGGGTCAACTTTGCTAGCGAGAGACAGAGAGAGGCATTGAAAGGCTGCTCCAACGGAACTTATTGTTTCGGAGGAAAACACGAAAAAAAGTGTACAGCCGAGTCTTAATAGCTTACTTACAACTGGGCTCGTCAGGCACTCTTTTTGGCGGCAGTGGACAGCTCCACTCTCCTTTTTCTCCCTCCCTGGCGTTCACAGACAAATAACGGGTATGGCAGTCCATTCTCCCTGCAGCACAGACTACACTGTCCATGAGGCTACATTCTTTAGGGCGATGCCTGTAACACTCTGCATATTGCCTTCATATTAAATCATTAAAATATATATATATATATATATATATTTCTTCACGTCATTGAGACACAGGCATTTGAGCCTCTTAATGCGTGTTTTGTTTGGGTTTCCACCAGCGTGGAATTACCAAAAATAGAGAGGGCATAGCCTAACATATGAAACAGGAAAAGACCGCTGTGTAACCCCTTTATTTCAACAAAGTAACTGTATTCTGAATACCACCTTTTTAAACGGTAACTGTAACAGAATACAGTTACTCATATTTTATATTTTAAATACGTAACGGCGGTACATGTATTCCGTTACTCCCCAACACTGCAAATATATGCATGCCATGTAATGTGTAGGGATCCAGTTGATAGTCATGTTGACTGAGCTTCTTCTACTTTCTGGGCCCTGGCACCAGCCAAGGAATTTGGGACTTTACTCCCCCAAGGAAGTAAAGAGTTGTGTTATACTGTAAAATTTGGTATTGAATACCACATAGATAGATGGCCAGTATCACTGATACCAAGCACCACTACTGATGTTTTTAACTTTTAAAGGCAGTATATATAGGTGAGAGCATGTACCATGATTTATGCGATGAATGCATCATTAATATGCTAATCATATTTTAATGATAATTAAATAATTGTGTTTTTTGTTTTTCAATTTAATTTTTAACACAACATAACACCATTTTCACAGCTTTGTAATGTGTTTTTTAAATATGCCTTTTTGGAGAAAGTAATTGTGTTTGCCTTGCTTTGAAAAGTTTGGGTTAACTTCTGTTATTTTAAATGTGCTAAATAAATAAAATGGACTTGAGAGTTAACACAAAAATGTTCCTCAGTTTCAATAAAACTGCTCATTAAACATGTTTCATTGGGTTAGAGTATATCATTTGAATGTGTAAATATAGCCTAGAGGCAATGACTTTGCTGAATTAACAATTATAACACTTGAAAAGATATAACATTTAGAAAATTAACATCTACTGCTGAAGAGCTGACATGACTCATAACTGAAACATTTCTTTCACCACTATATGAGCTACCTGGATATTTTTTGCCTCTCTGAAAGGACTCTGCCAGTGGGCTGTCTCTCTTTCTGTGCTGGGGTCAGGGTCGATCTGAGGGATTTCCCTCTCCCTCTTCCTCTCTTTCTCTCTTGTTAAATTGCTGCTCATTGCAGGAACGAAAAGAAGTTATTTACTTACTTTTAATGTGTTTTTATAAATTGGTGGTGGTGTCACAGTAGAGAATTTCCTTCCTAGAAGTAATACTTTTTGCACTGTTTTTATTTACAGCTGCAAAATTCCTCCACATGATGCTTCTCATTCACACTCACTACAGTCTTTGCTCAACACCTCGGAGTCACATGACTGCACAACAAAACAAGGATGAGCAGGGAGGACGGGGTTGAGTAAAGAGGCCTTGCATGAAGGGAGTGGTGTTTACACAGACATGTCTACTTTCTGTTGTAGAGCAGTGTAATGAAAACAGAGGAGTGAAACTGAAACCAAAGTATCAGTCCCTTCATGCTGGTACTTATCCAATACTAATACCAATGTTGGTACCAGTAACTCTATGACATGCCTTCGGATGCATTTTCATTCAATTATTGTCATTAACACTGACACAAATCCATACCATATGAGGACATCTTTCTTTTAGTGCTTAAGTATTAACACAAAGATAACAGCAAGGTTGACAACCAAGTCAAAGAGCACTTCACAGCAATCACTGCAATCACATTTCAGAAACATGAACAGGTAGAAGTGAAGGCAACAGTGCCATAAGCCTGACAACTTTAGTAACCTGGTGGCGATCAAGCTCTGGCTGCGATGCTGGAGTCAGCATACACTGAGGTCATCATTCAGATTTCTTTACTACTAGCTTGTTTTTAGCATGCTGTCTTTGCATATGCTTGCAAAGAGTGGCTATCTTAGCAACACTGTTTCTAGCCTGGACAGATTTTGCACTTTGCTGTCACATTCTTGTCCTTAGGTCTAATAAAAATAAAAGTCCAAATTTCCATACCCACTGTTCAAGGTGATGCGAAATGATGTCTTTTTTACAAGTCATTTTTAGACCTCCATTTCTGGTCCACTGAAGAGGTTGTTTTGTAAGGTGCCATCTTTTTTTCGACATCTGCTGAACGTATAATGTTGTTGTCGGTAGGACCTCTGAGTATGGGTTCCAAATATGGTCGTTGTTGACGTCTTTTCAATGTCAAACGTAGATTCAGTTTAGACGTCGTTTGTTATAATGGTTCTACATGTATAGGCTCTGTAGTCCCATCTTTTCAGAGGGTGGAGGACATGTTTTCTGTACAGAAACAGTTATGTGCGAAGGAATGCAGAGTGACCAGCGGACATCTCTAAGATGGAACTCTTGAATTAAACAAAAGTGAGCAGCTGCTCGGTGGATTTGGAGCAGAAATGTCCCCAGCTTCTCACAGTCAGTTTGCAAAAAGTGTGCATAGACAAAGACTGTCGAGCAGATAGCTCAGTGATGTCGACACCATTCACTTCCTCTTACAGAGCTTTTCATAATAAAACAGGATACTTGTAAAAATTAACCATATATAATGAAAACGTGTGTTTAAACTTATGAAAGTCTAAAAGAGCAAAAGGAATTTCTATTTTTTTTCTAAATATATTCACCTTTAGTATTTTACATTTTAAGATTGATTTCAATGGTTTTAATACTGTAACAGATTTTAATAGATTACATCGTTAACCTGATTACAAACAAATGAGTTGATTAACTAAAATAAATAAACCAGTTTAAGAAAAGCAGGAAAATTTAAAATAACAAAAGAATTACCTACATGTATTGAATAAATCAACAGGCTAACACATAATAAATCGTGTTTGTTTATACATAATCAGTATTCCTATGTATCATGTTGATAACAACAACTTTGATATTTATACATTTAAGTTCACAGTTCAAATGTTGAACGTCATATTGACGTCCAGGTTGAGTCACGGTTGGACGTCCAAATTCTGGAACTAGTTTGGATGTCACATAGATATCTAGAAACGGTCATGGACCGACGGACTCAGTACAGACATCTGCATGTCTATCCTACGTCCAATGTTAAGTGGATTAATCTTCACTCCTAAAAGTTGCAAAATGCTTTTTCATTTACTTTCTCATCGCACATGAACTGAAATCAACTAATATCGAAAAGCCCATACTCAAAGCCAGTTAGACTTATTTCATCAATATGTCATAAATGAAAACATCATCATAAATTACAACCTCAAAATTGGCATAAACAGTTGAGCAACCCTGACTTGAGAGAATTAAATCCTTACTGCAAACTGTCAGAATTCTGATTAAATGCCAAGGCAGAAAGTAATATCTCTTAAATTTTGGCAGGATGTCAGGTTGGGGTATGAATTATGGGTTGCAGATCAATATTTGCATTTCACAACTGTGATTGTATCCTAACTTTGATTGTCAAAATCTTTCCTCAACCTTAACCACACCTGAGTTAGCAGGTAAAAGAGTTTTCCAGAATTTTCTAAAACATACATTATGACATAGTGGAATAAAAGGTCTAATGTACTACTATTTAATCTGTGTTTATCGACTAGTAAAGAAAAAATAAAAACAATAACTAAATCTATATTGCAGACAAATATAATATCCTGCACATAAAGATAGGAAACAAAACAAAAAAAGGCTGCATGCAAACCAGCTTTCATCTTTTCAGTGGAGCACAACCCTATCAGACAGGTGAAGTAACTACAGAGCATCTCCTTGACCAAACAGACTGAAACACCCCCCAAAATAAATAAATTTAAAAAAAAAAGGAAAAGAAAACAAGGAGAAAAAACAGACCAACACATGTTACAGTCCTTGCATAATGGACAATAAACACAAAGGAAATATTTATACTACCCTGACAGGAAGAATTTGGCATTCTCCACCTGAGCGATCCCAGAGGATGGCTTATAGCAGCCTTTCAGCATGCTGACAGATATCACAGCAGACAAGGCATCCGCTGAAAAGCTCCTCACTTCTTTGGGACCATAAATACTCAGTTTTATTTTCCTTAAACCCCACAGTCTGAGTAACTGTATGTCATAATCTAATACTGGTTAGAAATGCATGGAAAAACCCTACGACACGAGCGCAAATTTCACTTGTATTATCTTTGCTAGTATTCATTTATATTCTTACATCAATTTGTCAAGCAAGATATCCTGTGAAGTAGGTAACGTCTCAGATTATATCTGAGTACATGGTCTAGATGAAACTTCAAAGATGAGAAGAGTACATAGGAAATGGTCGTTATAACATTGTAGTACAAAGTGTGGGACTTCGAGGGTTGGGCTCTTTTCTAGCTTTTCCTTTAATTTATTGTTATTGTCATGAATCCCTATACATAGTTAAGTGTAGGTCAAATAATTTTAGATGCCTAAATTTAGCCATACAGATGAAGAATGTAGTTGATAGTAAACATTTCTACCTGTAGTAAGGGACATTGAAAACCCTCAATACCGTCAATACAGGTATTCCATATGCATATGCATGCAATAGGTGTGTATTACTACTATTACATTTTATTTCATGAAGGCATTAAGCTTGTACAAATACATTTATTGTTTTTACACTCAAAACCTGGACCCCAGACATCTTCATCATATGTCTGTGGTGTAGCTGGTATCTAGAAACATCACATTTTGCTTTTGATGGGATCAAATTGATCAAAGTAATCTCTAGCTGTCATCTATAGGATTTTTTTAATTGATACTAATATTATGAAATATAACATTTGAGGAATATTTGTAGGTTACGTGTGCATTTAAAATCTAACACACTAAATAATGGTGTCACAGAACTTACTGTCTTTAAAACTTTTATACATCTAATTTTATACATCTAATGATGATGTTTACACGTTGCCAGCCTTTTCAGGTGATTTCCTACTGCTCAACACATAACGCATACAGTACATGCCATATGTTTCACAGGTTCACACCCTCATCTGGGCATACTTGCGACTTATTTTATTGGACTGATTGTAAAAGCAATATTTTCATTCATCTATTATATCGTTATCACATAAAACAATGTCTGATCCACCTCAAAAATCTAAAAATTCACTAATATCAACCGGGTTAAACCATGGGTTTTCATTTGACTATTTAGTGAATAATATCTGCTTCAGTCTCACTTTGCCACAGCATTTTGCATAAAATCTTGATTAGAGCAGCTGCAAGGCAGCCAGAGGTTTCAAATATTTTTCAGAGTTTAATTTTTGTCACACTGAAATGCTGTTTTTTAAACTACGTTGATTTTGTGTGCATATTTTGTGTTTAACTCCCTTCAAGTAATCACGTCCCCAGACTTGAAGAAAAAAGACGAGAAAGACAGCTGTCCAACTGGTACACATTTTTTATTTTATCCATCCATTAATGCCTGCTCTTCCATTTCACTTCTCACCCGCCTCTCATCCACCGTTTTCTGTTCCTTCCTTTTAGTCATCCATCTGTGACAACCTACACCTCCCTCACACACTTGAAGTTTGTCCATTTGTTGCCTTCTCTCACAGACAAGACATACACTCAACCATTTTACATGGCTGTGCCTGTTCGCTCAGTGCACACTCACACACTCCAGCCTCTTCCCCAACACCACTCTCCCATCTTTCTGCTGCATAGCACCGACTGTATTTTGTCTTTCTGCATCGTAGGTGGTATCAAGTGTTTGTGGTTCAGACACGAGTCCATAATTTCTTAAATTTCCTTTCAATGCCAAATGCCAACTCATTGTGTTTTAACTGTGTTTTTAGATATCATTCCATTTCAAAATGAAGAATTGGATATTTTAAATGCTGTCCATGTCTTAACCAGCATCCCAGTTACTTGGTAGACTTCCTATCACAGACATAATGAAAGATGAGCAAGAAGGGTAAGTTAAGGAGAATATTACAACTTTCCATAATTTCACACTCTTCTTAATGAAGAGATTTTTTTTTTATGAGTGCATTGCTAAAGGTTTAAAAATATATATGAACATTTTGTAGTAGCGAGTCCAAGTACTCTTATGTTAATGAGAAAGAGCATAACCTGTTTGCCTATGACTCAAAATAGGGTTGTTTTGTGGGGTTTTTTCTCAATCAAATATCAGTTGAACATATTGTAATATCTGTGATTCCCTAAAATTGAGTTGGAGAACCACAAGTACGCACTAGATTTCAGGGTGACTGCTGAAAATACCCAGGCCAAAAAAGTGCAAGTGCAACCAATGACTCTTTGATACAAAAAGGCATCCAGATGTATTGCCCACTGCAACGGAGTTCAGCTAAACTAAATTCCAAGTCTTTCAATTAAGCCATACAAAATCATCACCTCTTTTATCAAGGAGCTACAAAATAGAAAAGAAAATGAATTTCTGGTGGCTTCATTACCTGAAATCATGATGAAAAAAAATTATAGATATTTGTTTTAGTGTAGGTGTGCAGTGTAGTTTTTTCTTCTAAATATGGCATTAACATGGCACATTACACACTTTTGCCCAAAATCTTTTTGTCATAACTTGACAACAAACAGTGAATATTTGGAGGATTTTTTTATTCCAAACGTCAAACATCTGGACAGTTTTGGGGAAGTAATAGTATCCCTTTATCTTGTTCCTTGATTAATCCATTCAAGTACTGAATTTACTCCAATTTGCTTTATTTTCCATTAATGAAGAATAAAGCTTGAAAATTGCCAGTCTGTCCCAGGCTTCACAATACGGCTATTGCAATATACCTGCCATCATAAAATATTAATATTCTGTTTTAACACACAATATTGTATATATGTGTGTAATTTTACATCTTATTATGCTCTGTACATCTTCCTCTTTCCATCTACCTACACTTGTAAGTATAATTTGTTTTTATTTATTTTTTTAAAATTGTTATTCACATTTTCTGTTAATACTGAAATCATTTTGTCACTGCAAACTCTTTTGACCACGGTAACATGTAGTGAAAACTTGACAGCTCTTCAAACTGAACTTGTAACCACCCACTGTCTCCCCTCCCTCCCAGCCAGGAACTTCATTCTTTTTCCATTTCTTCTTGTGTGCCTGTTTCTTTTATGCCTTAGAACTGGAGCCAGGGCTGAAAAATCTTGCGACCAGCAGCTGCATATTGCAAATATAGGCTTCAGCTACAACACAGAGATTCAACTTCATGGTTACTCACATTTCAGCAATCCTTTGAAAATCCAGTTTCTTTTTCAAGTTTTGCTAATTCTGTCTTCCATCAGACTCCTGCCACTCTCTCAGCCTGGATTGCACCGCAGACAGTCACCACCCCCTCCAGACACTCCCTCCTGTAGACTCCTCTCTTCCAGTTCTCCTGCTCTTTTTGCCTCAGCTCTTAAGCTTAGTCACTGACTCTGAATAAATTTTTAGGTAGCAGCTCTTTAGAAATCTTAACTTCCAACTGTATATGACAGGTTTCTGGGATTTTGAACTGGTAAGGTTATCAGCACCATTTATGAAAAGGCTGAGCAACACTGGGACATAAATCTTCTTCGTGCTGCAACTGCATAATGCTGGTTTAGCATATTATACGTATTTACAGATCTAGTTTGTTTTATATATATATATAGATATAGATATAGATATAGATATACATATATACATTATCTGCACCCCTTTCTAATTGAATACAATACAATACACATTAAATGTTTTCCATCCAGGAGAAAGCAATTGATTACTGTTTTCTGCTACAGTATAAAACTGCTTACGTTGCCATTTTGACGGCTTCTGTTTTTTTCTCTTGTCCTCTCAAATGAGAGGCTAGGTAACACTTGATACATCTTGCATTTCTAGAAATGCTGTCTTTTAAACTTTCACAAAGGTTGCTGTTAATGGCATTTTATAAAATTGTGGAAACATTTTGGAAACCTGTCCAGAGCGTGTAGCTCCATGACACATTAGTCATTGTTTTCACATTGCATTATAGACATATAGACATCATAGTTGATAACAAAACTAAAGAATTTAAGTTAAATAAAGTAACTTATGAGCCATGTACTAATTCAGTTTCTTTAAAACCATTTCTATTAGCATAATAATTAACCAATAAGAATGTATATTATATAAGAAATATTTTTTCCATTGGTAATTGACCAGTGTTTCAAATTTAAATCCCATTTGTCTTATATACACAGTAAGGATTTATCCAACACTTGGTAATCCAATAAACCAGGCTTTAACTTAAAACATATATTTCTAACATGCAACTAGTTGTGCCTATATCATCTTTAGGCTGATAACATCAGCAAGTTTTCCCTCTTACGTTTAGTTAACCAATAGGGGAATTATATTGTGCCTTTCAGCCTAAGCATTACCTCATCTCTTTTCATAATGTGGCAAGGCAAAGCTCAACAAGATCTGCAAGATTTCTTTAGTCTACCTATCTCATCATCACCACCCCCCAGGAGCTGACTGGCCTCGACAACCCCCCACAGTGAACATCCAACAATCACTCGAAGGATAAAGCTGGGAAGAAGAGATGGATTGATAAATTCTCAGTGGGTGTTCGGAACAAGTTCTGTTGAGCGAATGGACAACCGACAGACAGACAAGAGTTTGGCTAAAGAAAAGAAGTTACTGAAACAAGTTGAGCTACAGAAGTTCAAGCACATTAAACAGGACTGGTTTGCTGCTTCTGTCTGTAATGAGGTAACAGTGTGGAAGATTCTTAATGACTTCACACAAATAAAACACTTCTGCTTCAGGTTAGACTTGTGAGATCAACAAAGGTTGAGAAAAACTAGTCTGTGAGGATGAAAGATGAGGTGAGAGTAGAGGATCTGTCAGTTAAGAAACAGACACAGAGGGGAGAGGGATGAGGCACACAAGGGAGGCAGATGGACGGACAGATTGAGGGAGTGTATAGCTTTAGCATGATTGACTTTGATGCCACACTCACAGGATTCTCTGTATTCTACAGCTTCTGCATTCCCATTCCCTTACCCACTACTCTTCCTCCTTACAGCTCCAGTTCTCCAGATGCAACCAGGACACCGAACGTGACCTTATTACACAGTCAACCCAGTCAGAAATTTACAGTTGGTAGTCAAGTCACACATAGAAATGTCTTCTTGTTTTTTATTTTCTCCACGATTTTTACTGAAAGAAGTTCAGAATACCCACTGAACACTGTCTTTCCAGCCACAAAGAACAGATTATTAGCTGACTTATGAGCTTTTGACCTACATAGCATGTGAAGTAACAGATATTGTTACTTTTTACTCTTTGTCTGCAACAGTTAGCAAGCATATTCTCATATCAGTTTCATAGGGTGGTAATATGCCAGTGTTATTTTACACTTTTTATCTAAACAGTATACATTTAATGATATAATGTTAAGAAAAATGAGAATTTTGCTTTAACAGTGTGTACGTGCTAGTTCAAGATAGTGAAAATGAATTGTGTTGTACAAGGGAACAATCACAGGTAGTCCAGTGTAGGTTTTAATATTGAAGTCAGCATGCTAGAAAAACTGTAGCGATATAGCCCACTTACCACTGGTAAGTGAAGAATTTTCATTCTGTGAACTGCTGCCTTATTTTGATGGTGGAGTGGTTTGTGTGCATGAATAATCCCAGGACCTATATGGTCATGTGAAAAAGAAAAACATTCACATTAATGTGAAGAATTAAGTACTTCTTTACTGCTTCCATAGGAGTTGGGAAGATAGGTACTACCCAGTTGCTGCTAATATAACAGACTTGATTTATTCATCGCTGGTAAATGTGATCTCTATAAAAGCAGAAGTTTTGGCAGTTTACTGGTCCACAGCATTCAGTTGTGTGTTAACACAATGGTAAGAAGGAAAGACAACAGCAATAAACTTAGAGAAGTAATTGTTGCTGCCCACCAATCTGGCATGGGGTAGCATCACTTCAAAGCTGTGCCTAAACAAATCGCAAGACGTCTGGTATAATGTCCTTTGGACAGATGAGTCCAGTGTGGCCATGATGCACAGTGCCATGTTAGGTGAAAACCAAGCACAGTACATAGCCACATAACTACCTCATATGAACTGTCAAGCATGTTAGTGGATGGGGTGAAAAATTGCTTTGTTTTGAAGTGCAGTTAACCTTGAGCTCCTCTAAATAGCAAAATATACAGGAGTCAGAAGTGAGGCCATATGTCCAATAGGTCGTGCAACAGCTTGGTCCCAAAGATATCCAGAAAGGATCTATAGCAGAATCGCTTAAAAAGGGAATCATGGTATTGTACTGTCACAAACTGCAGAACTTAACCAAACTGAAACGCTGTGATGGATCCTTAACCTAACCTCAATGAACGAATGACACAGTGTAAAGAAGTGTGGACCAGAATTCCTCAACACTAATGTGGAAGACTGATAAAGTCATACACAAAACAATTACCTCCAGTTATTGCTACAAAAGATGGTTCTAAAAGCTACTGAATCATGTGATGTACTTAGTTTATCTACAATCTGCATTTGCATTTTTGCTTAGTTTTGGAGAAATAAACATTGACACAGTGGTATGTGATGTTATTCCGCATCCGAGTTTGTATTTTAATCATTTTAGAACCTGGTTGGAACTACACATTTTTCATTATTTTGTCCTGATACACAAAACCTTAAAATTGAAAGAGGATGTTGGGTTTTTTCACATATTGGTGCCAGGATATGAAGATCCAAAGAGATGAGCAGTTTTATAATAGTGTCATTAGATCTGCGGGAGATCCATGGCTGTCTTAGACACTTGAGTGAAGAGAGGAGCTGAGCTATCAGTTGGATCAGGTGGTACGTGAGAGTGCCGGACAGGTTTGTCATTGTAAAATGTATAGTGAGGGTGCTCCAGGAGCTCTTCAGCCTAGACCACTGGCAGACATTTGGCAGCATTCCAAGGGAGGCTGGGACACTGAGTCCAAATAGACCGAGCTCTGCTTCTCCATTGGTAAAACAGCTGCACCGCAGGGTGTTGTTGTTGACCCTGAAGCAAAAACTGGGGTGTGGGAGCTTGGTGATGTCATGGAGTGAGATTTGAAGTCAGCCTTGAAATGATTGCGCAAAGCCATCAGACAATTTGGGAGAGAGAACTTATGCTATGCGCACAGTATATATTTAATGTTCAAACACTGACCAATGGTGGCACCATGACCTATGCAGGTAGTGACTGAAAGAATGAGACTGCTGTTCCAAGAAGTGGGATTGAGCTTCCTGTATAGATGTCTGGGCTCAGAGTTAAAGTGACAATGATGAACTTGACATTTGTGAGGGGGTACACCTTGGTGTCCCACTAAAAGAGCAGCAAAAGGTGGTCGGAGAGATTGAGGTCTGGGCGTCTGCTGCCTGTACCTCAAGAACCGGCACAGGATTGATGGACGGATGGATGGATGGATGGTCTTCTCTTACTCATATGCCATGAAATGTTGTGCACACATTTATATTTCATGCAGAGACATGAGGGGATTCTTTTTTCTCATTCTTGGTTTTTAAGAGTAAAAAGCATGTGAAATCCAGCTGTGTCCAATAGAGTATTCATTCATCTTTTCCCTCACCATTATGAGAAATCAAAGTGAGGAAATGCAAATGTAAAACTCAGACCCACTTTATAGGTTGAACAGAATACCACTGTGTGTATAGATAAGAAATAAGACCTAAGAAGGATTTTGGAAACATAGCTTTGTTACTGTATAAAAATGATCTAATTTCTTCCACTTTGAAGAGCCTCCCACAGCCTACACAGCCAGACGGCTCCCCACCATGGCCTGTCTGACACTAGGCTTTTTCATAGATTACCTTTCCAGTGTAATCACATCACATCTGACTATTCCTTCAGTGCAGTGTAATGTAAAAGCAGGTACATGTACAATTGTAATTATATGTAGGCTTCACATCATGAAGAACTTCATTTAAAAGCTATGAAGTCAAAATATAAGTGCGATATAAAGCACATGCAGTCTTGAGCACTGGAGTTGAAGGCAACTGGATTTCATTTGGGGTCAAGACTCTTCTTGGTAAGACCACCATGACCTGGATGACTGAGACCCTACATAGACACACATATGCAACTGTTTTTATACACGCATTACAATCTCTGATGGAAAATACATATTTTATTTCAGTGTTGAAGAAAATACTTAAATTGAAATAAACTAAACCTTGTCCTCATTGCGTTCAGAAGGAATATGTTTCATTGATTCAATATAAGAAGACCTGAACTCCAGGTGCCTGGTGATTTTTTTATTTATTTATTTATTTTTTAATCTACAGCAGAAACAAATTTATTATTTCTTAAAACAGTAACCCACCATTAAGAATCACCACCATTTACCAAGAGCTCATAGTGATGGGCTATGTAATTAATTATATTTATCATACAACCAGGTAGTTTCTGTCAAGACTTCAAGGTCACATCAATAAAATCAAGGAATCATCTGTTAAGACCTGAAGATGACTTCCTGAAGCTGAAACAAAGTAAAAAGGGATCCCTCAGTGTGTTTGTGTTATTTGACTAGAAATCTACTACTTCTACTTAGCAATCCTGTTAACAGTACTAAATACAATATCTACCAGTAATTCTAAAAAGACACATTTCAACATTTTTTTAAATGTAATTTTATTTTTATTTTTTTACTTCCTTACATTTCATTTCTTGACTTTTTTTTAAATTTCACATGATAATTTGTGTTGCTTAAATTTTCTTTTTCTTTTACTTAATATAAGAACTACTTGGGTTAAAAGTGCTCCTGCAAGGTTAACTAATGTTAAAAGTCAAAGTAAGCAAAAGAATTCATGTGTTGCTGATGGGATTCACATTACAGACTAGCACTATTTAATCATTTAGTATTATATTTAACAATTATTCTTTTCCACTCACCCCTGTCCCCCTTTTTCTCATCTTCCTTTTTTTTCTCTTCTCTTTTTACACTTTCAGACATATAAGTCCTCTGAATTTCCATTGATTGACATAAATTATTAGGTTTGACGAAACAGAAAAATAGTGCCACTTGTAATTGGATTGATTGGAGTCAGGTGGGGCCACTTTAAAGAGGCCAGGTCCCTCCAACTGTCACTGCAAACTTTGCACATTGTAACTGCTGTGGTTTAAAGTTTGTCAGCCCTTGGACAACCCCTTAGTGCCCTGAGGCCTGGAGCAGTTGGCTGGCTTGCCTGATGGAATGTGGCACCTCTGTGCGTGTCAGATAAACATGGGCCCTTATTTATTAATATGTGCACAGAAACATTTTTAACTTATGAAAATAAATAAATGAATAAACTACATACACAGAATTAACATTATATTTATAAAATATGCACACAAGTTTATTTTGTTTTTATCTTCAGGAATAGATGTGTAAGTGAAAATCATTGTTGTGTAATCACAGACTACACAATCCTACAGTGTGTGCAGAATCCAACATTGAAATCTTCACACAATTTACATTCTCTCATTCACTCATCTCCAACCATGTAAGGAAACATGTCTACCACCAGGTGAAGTGGAGAAAGTGGTGAGAGTTGCCTGCACCTCTAACCAGGAGAAACTTAAGCATATGAACTTAAACAATTGTCCCAAGAAGAAACAGCACATGTCTCTGAAGTGTTTCCAAGTGAAAGGTTACAGGTGCAAATTCTTTAAAAAATATGAAAAACAATCTGAAAAAGCTGTCATACAGGATCTGGTCCTCTGACATGCTTACTGTACTGAGAAATTCACTATAATGAAAGTAAAAATAAAGAAAATTAAGTTTACTTTGTGTTCTTTAATTGCAATTTATTTAATTGTAATACTGAACATTTTGTAGCATATGGTGTTTTGGAAAACACAAAATGATTACTAAAAGCCAACACTGTAACAAAAGTCAGTAAAATATACAGCAAAACACCGTCAAATTCCAACGGTAATGGAGCGTAAAACCAAAAACTTCCTTTTACTGTATTAAATAGATTGAATAACCGTTAATTGTGAGACTGGAAAAAACTTTGTTTTTTACTGTAATAAAATGTTGAAATTATAAATATTGTCTGTGAAAACAAAAAAATATGCATACATTTTACAATTAAATATTGTAATGTTGAAAATGTCTGAAACACTTAGATTTTACGGTATTATTTGAGTAAAACTACATATTTTGGGGTTGTGCACATTGGAATTCACAGTATAAAGCTGTAGATTTTTAAGCAAACAAAAACATTCATTTTTACAGAAGCAAGATGTTAAAAAATAGGGTCCACTGTAATAATACAACCAGTAAATACCATTTTAAAAAAAAGGAAATATCAGCAGTGAAAGACAATAAAATTGATAGTATTTTTTTTTATTTTAAAATTCAGATACTGATATACAGATTAAAAGTTAGGCCTGCAGTTTATCATTGTTAACCTTCTGATAAAAAAAAAATCAACAGCAAAAGAAGATGTTAAAAATAAAGTTCATGGTTGTGAATAAAATTGATTTCAATAATCTTTTTTAATTATTATTTTAAAACAACTTTATGTTGTTGTGTTTCACGCCATATTATCAGACCACCTTAAGTGGGTCCGCCTTAAATTTTGAGTTTGTGTGATCGCTGTTGATTGGTAGCTAAACTGCTGGTAAACTGTGTACAGACGTTTTACGTTCGAATTGCAGAGAAAAAAAAATTCTGGTAGCAACATTGTGCAGTATGAGCGAACCATTTCACCAAAAAAAGGGGAAGCAAGGCAAGACGTGGCTGCAGCGGTCTGCAGACGTGACTTCTGATCAAATTCGAGCCTCCTCCTAAAGAAACAAAGAGCGACGTTACATTGCGGGATGACGTCACCTGAAAATGACCAATAGCGCGGCGCGCTGCTGAGCTGTGTGCCAACCGCTCTTTTTTTCATGCAGGAGACTTGGCTTCGCTAACGGACACAGTTTTGAACTCCTATATTAGCGCCATTTATGGCTGCTTGGACCACAGCATCTTCGGAATTTGTAGACATCCTGGCAGCTTACAATTAGTTCGAGGTGAGGTGAGTACATGCAACTTCAAGTAATCTCTGTTATAAAAATCCACCAGCCCAGCGTTTATAGATAATTTTAGCAGTTCGTTTTTTATGAGTGAGGTTGTGAATTAAGTTAGCATTTGTGAGTTGAGTTAGCATTACTGTCGCCAGGAAAGCATTGCTCTGGATTAGTTTCTGTGTTTGGCTGCTTAATTTGCTAGGGAGGAATTACCAAAGTACATGGAGTTATGTTAATCTGTAATTTCTGTGGTAAGGTAGTTCAGTCATCAAGGGGCTACGTGCTTCATTGTAAACTGCATCGGAATGAGCCACGTTGTTTCTTTCGGTGTACATATTTTACACATTTCTTTGTTGTCTGTCTCTAAGTCTTATTTTGTCTTTATTATGATTAAAAAGGTTTGTTTTGTTCCTGCCCTTTTCAGACACTGAATTTGAGCAGAAACCATAAGGATACTCAAAGGACCTGTGACTCTCAGGAAATGGTGAGATTTCAGGTCATAATCTTTTTTTCTTTTTTTTCCCATTAAATTCATTTTCCTTTTTCCCTTTACAATATTGCTGTTTTCTTTTTGTAAACAGCATCAAATGAGAGGGACAGATGAAACAGTTTCAAGACAATGGCAGGAAAAACATGCTGAAGATTGAAACAAACCTTGGCTGGAAATATTTGGTATGTGTTTTACCGTAAATCAAATTGTTGAAAAACATTCAGCTACACTGCAACACAGGGAAACTTGATTTGCACTTATTTTGTTACTTTAATTTCTTGTCTCATTATTTTTGTCAGTTATTATTGTTTATGGTGTATGCCCTTCTTGTTTTCTTTCTGAATGCAGAAGGTATCTAGCCAGTCCACAATGAAAGCTTCGGTGCACCCCATGAGTCTTCTGGCAGAAATGATGGCGCCTGTATTCTTTGGTTTCCCTAAACATCACACCCTGCCTGTTTATACGAGGCTCTTCAATTAAGTCTGCACCCAAAGATTCAATAAGAGGTAAGCAGTGGTATTATTCAAGTGAGCAGTGAGGTGAGCAGTTTCATACGCTATAAAATGTAGATTGAATGATAGGTCTCATCACCATGCATTCAGCCATTAACTTCAAGTTCTATGATTAGGGCTGTTCGATATAACGATATATATCGGATGATTTACGCTATCGTTTGTTTCGTGCTGTCACAAAATAAACTGTTTACGGCAGTATTTTTTCATTGTTTTGACGGTCACTGTAGTGGCTATATTAATTTCTTAAAGTTCTCTCTTTCTCTTATATTTAATATAACCACACTACAGACGGACAAGCCCCTGTTTTTATGCGTTGTGGTTAGCAACAACGACGGTAACAGCATCGCGTGTCCGCTTGTTTATGTTCCACATAAACCTTTCACAATAAAGCTCAAGATCCTGTTGAGACTTTTCAAAATAAACTGAATCACGTGAAAGAGCAGATTATTTACAGATGAGAAGTAAAAAAAGAGCCAACAGTTGTTTAAAAAATAAACCTTAGACTAAAAGGTTAGAACAGGCTTTTCCCCGCAGCACGCCGTGTAATAAATACAAAGAAAACGGCGGCCATTACAACTTATATCTAAAAATGTATAGTTTCATGCATCGGTTAAAACACTCGACTCAAAGTACATGACGCGCAGCTGGAAACACTTTCCGCAAGACGAGCTGCCCGAGATTCACAGAATTTACAGAAAATGTTACATTTTTGTGATTTATATCGTTATCGGGACGATAGAATTCTTATATCGGGATATGAGATTTTGCTCATATCGCACAGCCCTATCTATGATAAATCAATAGGAAACTTAAATACGTTTTCCAACAAATTGTGATTGTGATTAGGGCTGGGTTGTCTATGTATCACTTTTACATAAGTAGATTTAAAGGATAAATATTGCCAAAACGCAACCTGGGCTGTTTTTTTTTTTTACTGTATTGATTTTGATGCGCTCAAATTTATGACCTGGCCCCCTAGTATTCCCATTCACTGGCTATTGACCACAAAACAAAATCAAGGTCAATCTCAAAAACGGCTCATTTATCGTAATTATGCTTTTAGATATATGTTTGTCTCGTTTACAGTAAAAAAAAAAACCAGCCCAGGTTGCATTTTGACAATAGCTATCCTTTAAGAACTGTATATTTTACACTTAAGAAATCATTTATCATTAGATCTGTTTTTGGCAGCACATTTTGTTCATTTCTGTGCATTTTGCTCAAGCACTGATCAAACTTTGTCCATTTTTTGCTGCAGAGGGGATCCTGCCAGTCCAAAGTGAACTCCTGATGGACATTGAAGTACTCCTGCAGAGCTTGTATCTTCGACACCATGCGCATTAGAAACTCCACTGAGTCCTTTCCTTCACCAAGGCAGGACCCAATGACTCATTACTATTGATAGGTCAGGGGCAGGTAATATTTTGTTTCATGTTTATTCATTCCTCCATGGATTACCAGCCATATATATGGACACATGCTGTATTCTCAAGATCTATGCTGTTTTGTAGGAATAGAGAAAATGATATGTTTAGTCTGTTTTCAAATGGTATGTCAAATTTTCTCATTGTTTATCAGTAATATTCACTACCTTGGTTATATATGAGCATCTTTAGGTTTTTCTATATTTAGCGGTTGCAAATGTAAAATTTACGGTAAACCATTTATGTTCCTCATATTGTACTGTATTTTTAGCGGTAAAATACCGGCAGCTGTGGTTGCCAGGAATTTACCGTAAAATGTATCTGGTCAAAATAAAATGCTGTAATTTGTTATACAATTTCACTGTGTTTTTTACTGTCAAAGGTTTTAATAAGGTTTAACATATTTCTGTTATTTTTACAGTTTTTTACAATAATAGGGTCTATCCTATTACTGTTAAATTAACAACAAATTACTGTAAATATTATTATATTATAACTTTTTTTTTTACTGCAAATATCCGTAAAAAGCTATGGAAAGTTGCATTTTTTACATTAAATTGCTGTATAATTGACAAATATATTTGTTTTTTTCTATCATGATTTTGGTAAAATAATACGTTGTCTACCTTAAAATTTAGGGTTACAAAACCAGTATACCGTATTGTCTTTTACAGATTCCACATTTTTTTCACGGTATATTCCTGGCTACCACAGCTGCCGGTATTTTACTGTAAATTTGACAGTTTTTTTTTTACAGTGAATAATAATAATTATTATAATCATAATTATAATGTAGTCATAATACTAATAGTAGTATCAGTACTGTTCTTTTTAAAGATTTGTGAAAGTTTGCTAAGACACAGACAACACATTTGTTCATAAAGTCTAAACAAATTCAGATATGAAAATGTTGATAAATCATTTATTTGTTTGTGAAACATTTGTACGCATACAAACTGTTAATGTAACATGACGGCCATCGTGAGGCTGGCCAATGTGGCGCATGAAAACAGCATCAGCAAAAAAAGTCTGAGTTTGGACCGTGTTGCCCTAGGCCTTGATGTAAACTCACTCACTCGCTGCAGACTGACAACCAGATGTTACCCATCTCTCCTGGTGAAAAGCACCATGGAAGCCGTAGGAAAACTGCCATCTAAGCTCAGGGAGTATTCAGAGAGAAATCTATTTTTCCAGAGGGGTGACAGTAACAAATAGAAAATGGCAAAGATGAAGTCATGCACTTTTATTGTGTTGCAGCTTATTTATTGTGTAATTGTTCAAAGTGGTTCAACACATACACACACACACACACACACATAGATAGATGAATGAATGACTTACCTGCTCAAGCTACACATTCCAGTCTTTTGAGTGTGTAGGCGAGTTATCAGGCATTGAAGATCCTTTGCACACCAACTTAAGTGCCATGTTAACAGTTCTGCTTGGCCTCTTGTACACTGCATTTAAAATAATACATCTAATTTTATCAGTGCATGAGGGGGAAAAAGCTAGAAGTTGATTTTTGTTGTTGTGTGTTCTCATAATCCATTAATTTAACAGTTTACAATTATGAATCTTCTTTTAATCTTTCATCCAAATGAAAAGAATCAAAACATTGTTGAAATAACAAATCCCCCAATATAAAAGCGATCCAGATTTGCTCATATCATCTGCATAATTCTGACATCTTCGCACAAGATTGGCTACATCTGGGATAATGGGGGTAGGGGAGAGAAGTAATTGGCGAAAACAACCATTTTACAACTGGAACGCTTCCTTGCCAATTTTTTTCGGCACTTGGGACAGAGACAGAGATGGTGAATGAGAAAAAGAGACAAGAAGAGCTAGAGAGGATCGGGAAGAGACATCTGGGGTCTGCTGGAGACTGAGGAGGTTCCCAGCTGTCAGAGTTTCCCAGCTGCCCCGATGATCCTTCTCTGTGCCAAAGAGAGGAGTATGAGAATTATTTTCTGCTGCCTAGGTCTGGAAATGAATTCAGATGTCCTGTGATGACTGTTTCACCTGATATTGTCCTAATATCTTCCTCATTGGGAGCAGAGGAGTTCCATATTTTCTGTTGAGCCCTGTCACGATCATTTCCACTCATATAAAATAGGTCTTTGAAAGAAGGCTTTGAATCCCAGGTGCTGTCCTATATGATGAAATGTCTTGAGACAAAACCAAGCTTTGAAGTAACTAATGATGACTGATGTCAACATTAAAAGTTCTTGCTGTCCAGATGACAAGGAAGAGATTTATGTGCCTGCTGTCAGTCAGATTTGGCAATTCTTTGATCAAATATGAACAGGGTTTAAAATATTGAAAAATATTCTCCCATATTAGGCTCACCATGCCCAGCAAAACAATTTATGTGGTGCGATCAAAAAGTTCTGTGACTTTGCTGATAAAAAGCAAGAGCCATGTGTAATTTATATTTGGTCACTGTCCCCATCAAGATGCATTCCTTGTCCACCTCGCCAGTGCTTCCAGCACTTCTGCTGTTTTTAAACCCTTTCCAAAAATCTTTTTTCTACACATCTGCAACTGCTATCTCCTCCACCTTGTCAAAATAGCAACTCTTCAACTTGGATTTCATTTGGGGGGCAAAGGATAAAATCACCATCTCCAGCAAGTGGGGTGGCTGGTGAGCGACTGCTATGTTGGATGTGCACGACTGGGAGCATCACAGTTCGGGTCATTTGTGGTGAATGCTCTCCCTGAAATACCCCTGGATGTTACTACATAACTCTGCATTGACAGTCTGACCCTCAGGGATGAATTTACTGTCAATGTAAATTAAATAAATAAATAAATGCTCATGCTGTTTCTGATCTGATGTGCTGCTGCCTTGGGCTTAGACACTACAGGTTTTTTTCCCCAATTAAATTTGACACAAAAGTTGTTGATTTATGGATTTCAGGGCTCTGGTTGAATTGCAGACATCAACATAGAAAAATCTGTTACTGAACTAAAAATACCAGGGCTCTGGGAGAGATGCACAATAAGATGATCTTGATAGTGGTCAAATTTAAATTGGATACATGGAGAATTCTGCAATCTTTTGATTAGAGGTGACAGGAGTGATCCAAATATCGGTGGTATCGATACCAACATTGGTATTGGTATTGGATCAATACTAGCACTCTCGGATTTATACTTTGTCTCTGTCCTCTAAACCGAGTATGTAGCCTACTGAATTTTGTTAAATTAATTTTCTTTTAATTAAAAAAACATACCCTAAACATACACAATTAAATATGTTTGAACATTTTTGTGTTGACTGTCATGTCTGTTTTATTTATAATCAGTATGACATTCAAACAACAGAAGCTGCTTTATAGGCACATTCACATTTCAGGTCTCCACAAAAAGGTTTCAAAATACATGAAAAGCTGATAGGTTGGTTTTCTTGTTGTAACTATTGTAGAAAATAAACATCACAGTGATTTTGTTGTTATCAAAATGTATTCAAAACTTGCAAATTGGTAATGATTCCTGACACACTATTCTCCCCTACATAAGCTGCCTTTATAAGTTAAAAGTATTGGTATCTATATCAGCAATATTGGCCCTGTATTTACTTATCATATCCATACCAAAATATGCAATATCACACATCACTACATTTGATCCTGTCTCTTAGACAAGCAATATGAAAGAAATCTTGTTGGGTTTTTTAAATATAAAAATAATCAGCATATCTACAGTGAGATTTTTTTTAACTGAAACCAAAAGTTTTATGAATGCAAAACAAAATCTTAAACTTAGTTTAGTGGAGATAAACATGTACTTGACATAAACACGTGTACGAGTATGGTGAAAAGGGTGACTTGTGATGAGAAATGAATGATGCAGCGATGGTGGAATGCACAACGAATGTCAAATTTAGGAACTGGCTCCAAGAAGATATCAAAAGGATGGGAGGCCAGAATGAATACAATCAGGGCCGGAATTGTGACATCACACGAAGTGAAACAAGACCACCGCCTCAGCTAAAAAAAAAATTTCTCTTTCTGTTTTTCTCTTTCTCTTTCAGGCTTTGCTCAGTGCCTCTTATGTAAGTCCTTATTCAAACATGAACATCTGGCTTAATTGGCAAACGCCACTGTGGTGTCTCAGTAGGCAGTGACTCACTTATTTAAAAAATAGAAATTGTCACAAAGCTGCCCATTTAAATTGTATATTTGTAAACCCAATGCAGGTTTCAGTGATAAAGTATTGTAAAGTATGAGAAACAGATTGGAGGACGATATAATAAGATTGGGAAATACCAATTAACTCCAGAGGAGTCAGCGATTTGTGCCAAATTTAATCAGAGACTCTTGTGGTACACTTGCCAAATCTTACAGGCTGTATGTGTGTGCTTGCAAGATGTTGTGTGCATGTGTGTGTGTTTGTGTATTACTACATACTTGTATCACTAATGTTATACGGACAATAGTATGTTTATACAGTTTTACTACAGGAACTCCCTTTAATGTACAAAAAGCAAGGCACCTTAAAATTATTCAAAAAAGCTCCTTGTGAAGACTTTAACATAAAGGGAAAGGTTCGGTTAAGGTTAAAAGCAATGATTTTCCTAATGGTTGCTTTAGTCTCCAGGAAAGAATATCCTACGCTTGACAAAACTATGGCTTCTTCCATGTTTCAAGTTCATAATCTGAAATCCTCCCAAAAATTTTAAAACCACACCCAGCCAGTATTAGCAGCTCACGCAGAACAGCAATGTGCTATGACCAAAACATGTGACCTTGCCCTTTTTAATTAACACATCCTATAAACTCCATACAGTGGTCACTTAATCTGCAAATGCAACCTGAAACCCAGTTCCAGTGCCCAGTTGCCATCTGCAGGCAGGCAAGCAGGCGGGGGTCATCAATGCAGGATTAAACATAAGTAAATAAATATAACAGCTATTGCCTAATGTCTCTGTGTCTAAGGGTTAGCCCATCTGCATCAGTGTGCAACGTACCCCTATTACCGCAGTACCATCGGAGCTGTAAACAACCACTGCAGACACAGTAAAGGCTGTGTCTTTATTATGTGCCACACTGTGTAACGTATAAATCATTTGGAAAATTAGCCTAGAGACTTGATTTGCCGTATGTATAGTTGTGCGTCTGTGTTAGTGTTTCTAAGCACACCATCATGCGCTTCCTCAGTGTAACAGGCTGTCAGGGGGGAAAGCAGATGTATAGCACTCCAGCAGTGAGGTTGCGGATGGGGTGGGGCTGAGGGGGATTGGTTGGGTACAAGGCACCCAGTGGGAGAAGCTGGCACAGATGGAGCCCCAGACCCACTGAGCAGCATTCGATGTCAACTGCACTGCTCAAGAGAGCCCTTGGGATCCATGGGGTCTTTGGCAGACACAAGCTCTCTCTGTTTTAGTCACCAATTAGTTTAATGGAGCAAAATCTAAAATCACTTCAGACCAACATAACTATGAAAAAAAAAAAAAACTAACAGAGGGAATGGATTTTTGGTCATTACTCAGGTTTTAGTCTAATTTGGGTTAAGCTTTTACATAAACACAAAGACAGAGATTCAAGGCACATTTTTAATCTCTAAGAAGCCTTTGAAGAGATTTTATTTGTAGCAGTACTGAAGTTATAGCTGCTTGCAAAATGTTTGGACATGCTTACAATATAAATAATTAATCTACTTTAGCTAAAATGAATTTCCTTTGTTTTTATCAAAGTTTAATAGTAATAGATGTGACACTCACTCTTTTCATGATTCAGTTGTTATTAAAAGAGCAAACGATGGTGTGGTACTGCCAGGGGGGAAAATTATTATTATATAATTTTTTTCTTGATTTTCACACTAAAAACGCCATTAAAGACAAATACCCGTTTGTCCCTCAAGTCGAGTGCCTCTGTCTGTTACCTTTACCCCCTCTGTCTATTCTGCATGGAGTACAAATTGTTACAATGACTATGAAAACATGGAAGCAAGTAATGCAGCCAATTACACTCTTTTTATTTGCTGCATTATATGAAGGCAGACAAGGTTCAAGAGTGTTTGTCTGTGTGTGAAAGCACGTGTCCCTGCAACTCTATGCTAAAGACTGTATATCGGTGCATAGGAAATAAGTCTGATTTATTTACAGGACACATTTCTACATTAACCTCCTAGGACCTGGCGTCCACATATGTGGACATCACATTTTGGGATGTCTAGACCAAATTACAAAATTTTACTCTACAAGGGCGTGATATCCATTTACGAGGACATTATACTACCTCTGTTCTATCGAAATTTAAAGCGAATATCCTCATATGTGGATCTCATTTCTCTCAGAAATAAAAATCAGGTAAAAAAAAAATCTGGTAATTCTTTGTTTTTACATTAACCAGGTCCCAAACAGCCCAAATAGCAAAGAGAATTTAAAAATGCATGCCATGAAAGAGTTCGGGTCTTAGGAGGTTAAACACTACAATTACTAAGACTAGCCTAAAGAGGCTAGAAAATTTGTAAAAGCCTTGCAAGTTAATGGTAGAAAACCAGTAAGAGAATTTCTTCAGCGGTCCTAGTTTTTCATCTTTGCCTTCAGCATCTGTGCTGCAACAGACATCACACAATTTCATTTCCGTTAATTGACTATTTTGAAGTGGCACAGCAAGAGTGTTCCATCATCATATTGTCAGGAAACAGCTGCCAGCTGCACAGTAAACCTATAATGCAATCAGCTACTTTGTGGCGGCCTTCACGCTCTCATTGTGTTAGGCATTGCTTAGACTGCTAATGCCTCTTGATTGGTCAAAATACGCATTGTATCTGGCATGATGTTTCCTCAGTTCATTATGGCCTTAATATATAGTTGCATTTCATTATTGTTTTGTTTTGTTTTTGATGATCACAAGATGAAACATGGAACATGTTTTCATACCGAGCACATCTATGCAAAGAAAGTATGAATCAGTAACAAATATCACTTTTTAAAATCAGCTGTCATGGTCCTCCAGTCCTCCTGTGGGTCTCCACTGTTTCTCTCTCTCTCCATTTGTGTGCTTGCTGCTTTGTGTGTGGGTGTGTTTACCTGCCTGACAGGGGCGGGATCCTACTGGGATCTCCGCCCCCTCGTGGAGACATCTGAATCAATCAAGTACCTGTGGACCATCTGGCAATCAGCTGTTTGCTATTTAAGCTGGGACCTGACCTTCAGTCTTCGCCTGAGTGCTGTGTAACTGTGGTAGTCTGTAAGTATCTGCTTCAGTTTACTTGCTGAAGATTTCTAATGTGTCTTTTCCTGTGCCTAGGACGGCCCAGTGGAGTTCTGAGAGAGTGTTTGCTGCTTGGTGGAGTTAGGAGATTCTGTTTGGGACACTGAGAGGATCGGGGACTTGGATTCATGGTATTGAACCATAGTTTGCTGTTAGTGCAGCTTCTGTGTGCCTTTGAATTATCCCCAAAGTCTCTAAAGCACAGTTCTTCCAAAATATTTTTGGTAACAATTTAAGAAGGACACACTATCAGGTCTTTATGTCTGTTGTCAATAGCTGTTTCCGGGTCCAAACTCTGCTTCAGGTCCCAAAGTCAAACGAACACTGCGGCATCACTGGGAGTTAAAAACTGTCTAAATTCTTTCATTTTAATAAAATGGTCAGTGTGGCTGCTCTACCAGGTGTAACAATGAAGTTTAGCATCCAGGCATCCATGAAAACAGAATTTATGAAATTTAACGCAGTTTGAAGTTAGCAGGAAGTTAGCTCGCTAGTTTCCACCCAAAATAATAGACCATGTTCTGACTGAGAGATTTCTGAAAAAATTTAAATGTGTAGCTCTGCTATCACTTCTGACATAAACAAAGACAGGAAACTATACAGCAGTGACTTTTGTAGGGTTACTGAAGTTGGGCCTACTGGTGTATAATGATGTGCTACGTGGTGGCTAGCTATACAGTTATGTTAGCATAATATAAACACAGTAAGTTGGAGGATGAACGCTAACATTTTTCCACTCGATAAAAGTTAATGTGAGGGTTCCTGATGGTTAGGGGCAAATGCAATTGCATGGCAGGATGCTGTAAACAAGCCAAACGTAATCAGGAGAACAACTGAGTTAATCCATCAACAATACGAGGTTAGTCATTAATATACTGCTGCATGAGCTAGGCTGTAGTTACATCGTAAAGTTTTAAAAACTGAGTTTTAAAATAAATAGTGGTAATCAAAACCAAGAGACGGTGATCACTGCCTTTTTTTTAGGGGCTTGTTCAGATTAAATGGAACAAGATACAAAGCATTAAAACATGTTAAAACACAACAGGGTTAATAAACGCAGAGTAGCTTGAACCCGTAAGCAGGGTTCATACGTCATCACTTAAAGACTGGATTAGGCGTTGTTAAGACATTAGTAAGTGCTTAATTTATCATTTATAAACTATTAATCCTCCTTAGTATATAATTATTAAATACAGAAAAAAAGTTTCTTCTTTTTAAAATCATACTTCATATGTAATGTGTTCATTGTGTCATTTAGAAAGTGTAAGTAACTGCTGAAGTCGAGCATTCAGTAGCTGTAATTCTTATGATATGATAATCAGTTTTAACCTCAAGTAGTTAATTTTACCTCCTGCAAATGTCTTGATTGAACCTTGTAAACTCGGTCCAGTTATATTTTAAGTAACTGGGGTGCTTCCATCTCTCAGAATCTCAGTAGGGGCTTTTGTCTTTTGAGCATCGTTTCACATTCTCAGCACCAAAAGAAGCTTTTAAGTGTCTTTTTCACTTCTAAGAAAGATGACAGCAATGTAAGGATGAACAGATGCTGTGTTGCTGAAAGGATTATATTTCTGATGGTGCAAGCCATCTGCACCGCCAACCACTATTCGAGGAGTCTGATAGTAAGAGATTCTTCTAAATGTGCTCTGTAGATTTAGTTTTATGCAAATGGGGTTTACATTTGTCACATTATCTATATATTTCTTTATTATATGGCTTATTTATGCAAAGGTTTAGAGGTTAAAAAAAAGTGGATTGACACTGTTAAGGCAGTTTGACGCTTTACAAAGTTGGGCATTAAAATTCTTGTTAAAGAATCGTTATAGCTGTGAATAAACAAGGGATCTTACTGTCAGTAGACAACATCATCCATATTTTGTTGGTAAAGTCCAACACTTTATCAAATATAAATATTCTGCTACATTATAATCAACAGCCAGTGTACCTTAACAATGTGTTTCCATTCTTTGCCTCCATATATTTGTGGTTTTATTTGTGTGTACCATCTTTTTTATTTTAATGAGTAATGCCCTGAAAAAGTGATGGCTACACATAACATGGTTTAGTCTTTAGCAAGAAATAATTACCACTCTAAGGATTGTCACAGTCTGACTGCCTACAAGGACTCTAATTGTTTTTGACATTTTTTTTAATTGAAGCACATTAACACATCTTTAGTTGTCAAATGATGAGGAGCTGGCTGAAAACGAAACACGAGGCAGATTGCACATGACTTGAGGAAATATGGATAATAAGTAGGTATTAATGCAGGAAAAAAATGGTTTCTGAGCATTACTGTGATAGCATCATCAGTTTGTTATGTTGTTAGAAAAAATGCAGTTGCCAATACTTTAAGACGGCAATGTCATACATAGTAACACTTACAAAATTTGTGCTTCAGTGCACATAGCAGTACATAGTTGTTGAGCTCCGGTTTTGCATAACTTTATTTGAGTATATATTTGAGTTGGACTTACATTTAGATCCTTTGTGGTGACAAATGTGAGCCCTTTATTACTATGAATAGTAAGGGATTTTTGTTTAGCTCTTAATGTTTTGGAGTCATCGTTGGACAAAACTAAAGCTAAGCCTATCCTTCCACGACTTTTTCCATATCAATTTTTTATTATCTTTTGAGTAAATATGTCAAAAAACAATAACAGATATAAATATATTTTTACCAGGAGAAACTGTAAAGCTGATCCATTAAAATGAACAAGCAAAAACAAGTAAAATGGCAGAACAAAATTCCTCAAAGCTGTTTTAAATGCAAAACAGAAAAGGTCCCCAAACCCAAAACAGCAACCCAAAACAGCAACCCAAAACTGCTCCAAACCAAATAAAAGCTTTGGCTATAGCTAATGCATGTATTTTGTGTTGTTATATAATGGTATTCTACAAATTAAGAGATTGTGGTGGACCACTAGAGGGCTCCACTCACACCCAGTGTTGAGGAAGTGTGTTCCTCTGTTTTGTGGCGCGATATGTGCAGTTGATGTTGGAGACGAATAAAGAAGGAGTGAGAACTGAGAGCACTGTGTCGTTGATGCTTACCTCCACAAGATTACCAATTATCAAAAAAACAAACAAACATGTAAATACAGCTGCACTTTGCTGCTTTTAATCTGCTTTTAGCTTTTAGCAGGTGGTAATTAGTTTAATCCAGGTGATGCAGAGGGGATTTCTACTTACCTTACTTTTTTCTCATTACCTGTTCAAGTCTAAGTGTTCTTCCACTGTAAAGAAAAATGGTTTGTCTCAACCACAAGACACTAGTCTATGATGTCAGTTTAGAGATTTTAAAAATTTGAACTCATTTGCAGAGCTGACCTGAATTACAGGTACCTCATCACAAAGTCATATTAGTGAGTCACAACTGTTACCTAACATTCCAGGAACTGATACTACATTACAAGTTTGCTATCTGTATGCTAGCAAAAGTCGAGGTTTGTGATACAACCTGTGATCTGGAATAACTTTAAAATAAATTTTGAAAAGATCACTTCAAAACTGTCAACTGCTAGATATCATAAATCTACAAATAACCTGAAAGCTCCAACAACTTGGGCACTGTACCTGCATAACAAAGCTAGTTTTCATACTTATACTCTCCACCACATATATTTTTTTTTTACACCAGGTTGTGCAGTGCAGATGACTATGGATGTTAACCCCAGGTTTATAGATTGCAGCAAAAGTCATGACAAGTGTCAATGTGGAAAAATCCATAAAAACAAGAGCAAAGAGCAAGACATAAATAATACATGCCTGTTTTTAGATGAACAGGTTTATATTGTATATTAAAATCAATGTGAATTCGTCCCTTAAACCAGCTTAAAGTCTTGCCTAATCTTTTAGTCTGAACCTCTCAGACTGGGTTTCAGCTAGACGCCCCCATGCTTCGTCCTCTATGCTGCCCTTATTTGCCAGGCTCTTTTCATCTTCTACATTTCTTTCATGTTTCTCTCCTGTTATATTGTTATTAACCCTCCTTTCATCTGTTTTTCAGGCATACACTCTAGTCATCTCCAGATGCCTTGTTACAGCAGGTCATTTACTGCAAGCTTCTTGGCTGCAGGCTGGGCAAGTAGTGAGAAATGTTCAATCGTTGCAACATTTCATGTTTCAAAAGCACAGCCACTGTATGTATCCTGTTGATGAGTGCTTGAGCAAGAGAATAGACCTACAATTATTGCAAACTGTGCGAGAATGCCTGTTAAATCCATCAAACAACTTCCTCAAACATCCACTTTTACACTGCCTTCACTATGATAATGGACATGGACGAAATATCCCAGGATCATTTGGTGAGTAAGGTGCAGTGAACTCTAGTGGATTTGTATGTGTGTGTGGATTTCAGATCTGATGTAACCGAGTAATCTGTACTTTGCACTTCACTGTGTGAATGCCCAGTTAATGCTTTTGTCATTATATGCTATGGAGAATAAATGAGGTTGGATCCGCAGTAATTTGAGTACCTACTCCCCACAGGTTTAAGTTATAGAGTAAGGGTTCTTAGAGGCAAATAGAAAAACGTGTTTTGAGCAGTCCATGACTACCATTTATTAATTATGTAAGTAGTATTCATTCTCCGTACGCAAACTTATCAAATCAATTAAATGCTGGCAAACACAACTCCAAGGTAATTATGAAACCAAATTTTCTGTGATGGTTTAAGGACAGAATGATAAATTACATACATGGCATACCTTTGAATAATGTGTACTCGACAGGGCTACAGTAAACACAATTTACATCCTTTTTTCTCAGCAAGCAGGATTTGCTGGGGTAGTTTATAATTGAGTCCAGTGGTGCATGAACTTTCTACAGCTGCAATCTGTCTACACACAGTTATTTCTCCCTCTGCAGGCTGCAGCTTTCTTTTGTCAACTCTGCCTCACATCACAACAGTCCCCAAACGTGAGAGATCTTGATGAAACCAGAATGTAATTATTAGTGTAGTAGTTCTTGGTTGGTGGCAGGATCTCTACATGGTTCAGCAAACAACACGCTCTCTGTTCAAATGAAGAACATTTGGCTCCTTTCAAGAGCAATTATTTCAACCTTCAGTCAGGCTCTCCCCAACCAATGAATAACGCAATAGTAGAATTTGATAGAAAAAGTAAATAAATGAAAAAATATAATAATAATAAAAATATATTAGCTTTCCCCTACTATATCTTGATGCATGCTCAATCAGCCAGGTAAGGAAATTCCAAAAAGTTGATTCTGTTCATCTGGACGTAGCGTTTTCAGTTGAAGAAACGTTTCATCACTCATCCAAGTGACTTCTTGAGGTTTCCCCAACCTTATAAACAGTATATTTGCATAATGACTAACACTAACACAGCTGACTAACAATAGGCAATGATGTCAGTTTCATGATCATTAAGATGCAAATTGTCATGAGCACTGATCAATGGCTATGACTACCATTTACAGAGAGTTGGAAGATGGCTATAATCACAGCATTGTAAGATGGTAAAAGATGTGGTCTTAGACCCCCTCCTCGATTCAGAGATGGTCTTTCCCTTTTCAAGTAATTGGCCTCCTCCCTGTCCAGGATGTGTGAATTCTTATCACTGAAAAAGTGTCCACTGGCCTGTAGGTATAAATAGACTGCGGAGTCCTGGCCTCTTCTGTGTTGTTCCATCCGCTCAGTCAGAGGTTTTTTGGTTTCCCTCATGTATAAATCGCGACAATCCTCCTGGCACTTAACAGTGTACACTATATAACTGTTTGTGCCGAGGAGCCCGATCTTTGGGGTGGACCAATTTTTTTGGAGTTTTGGGGTTTGAAAGCCACAGAGACGTGGTGTTTAAAGAAAATGTGTTTCAGCTGTTCTGATGCTCCTGACACATAAGGGATTGCTGCTTAGTCAGCAATTGTCCTTCTTCTCTTCTGGATACCTTGGAGCTTTCTTTAGGTGTGTTCCCACTTTTGACAAATGTCCAGCTGGGCTAACCACATTTACTCAGGGCCTCCTTGATATGATGTTCTTCTGCTTTCCTGGCTGCTCCATCTGTGGGATGGCATTTGCTCTGTGTTGTTGCATTCTGATGACACCCAGTTTGTGCTCCAGTGGATGATGAGAGTCAGACCTTAAATACTGATCTGTAATGTACGTTTACGGTACACATCAACTTTTAAATGTCCCCCATTTCTGATGGTCCAAGAAGGCTAGCCTGTCATTTTTCATATCCTCCCTGGTGAACTTGATGTGTTTGTCCACCGAGTTAATGTGATCAGTGAACTGTGGTACATCCTGAGATTTGATATTTGCCCAGGTGTCATCTACATGCCTGAACCAATGACTTGATGGTGTTCCAGGATAGGGTTGCATTTGGTCTTCTTGCTGAGGTTGGGGTCATCCTGTAATCTCTTACGAACATCCTCCACTGGAACACAAGTGAAGAGAGACGCAATATCACACAAAACAATTTGTTTATCTGCCTCCATAATGACATCTCTCACCTTCTCAACAAAATTCAAGAAGTTCTGGATGTGGTGTTTAGAGCTGCCTGCCAACAGGTTGAGAAAGCCCGAAACTTTAAGAAGTTATAGGTGACTGAGTTGATCATACAGACAAATGGTCTTAAATAACTTTCCCAATTTTTCTAAAATAAAATGGGACAAAAAAAAAAAGTCCATCAATAATTTAAAAATGATAGATACAATCAGACCCAGAATAAATACTTAAAAAAATATACCAGTGTCATCAGTCTGATTGATTTGCACTGGTATTTTGGATCAAAGTAAGACTCATTAAACTGCAGTTTACAGTCACAGCAGTTTCTGTATTGTCTTCCTCAACAGGTATGGAGCTGAAAGGAGACAGCTGAAGTGAAATAGTATTTAATCATGTTTGACAACAACACATTTTGCGTGTAAGCATAGCTGTCATTGCATCTTTTCACTCGTGTCAGCTCGCTTTGACACAGTTTCCAGTTTTAAAAAAATGCATTTCCAAACATACATTCATTCTCTTCTGTACCCGGAGAGAACATGCAAACTCTGCACAGAAAGTCCCCTGATGGTGGAATTGCCAATTGCAAACATAAAGCATGAAATATCTCAAAACCGTGGTCCCTGTGCTGTTGGCTTCCTCCATTTTACTGTACCTCTACAACTGGTGCTGCTGTAACTTGATCAAGTAAATACAGAACAACATATAGCTAAAAAGAATTGACTGAACCATGTATAGGCTAATTTTCACTGATATCCACTCCAGCTTTTTAAATCAATAACAGACCATTATCCAGTCCAAATATCAGAGTAGCACATCCCTCCTCTTTTTTTCAGTCAGCTTTTTATTTATCTCTTGAAAATATATTGGAGGGTAATTAAACAAACGAAAACAAAGAAAATAAATAAATACATAATAACAAATTAGCCAAAGAGAAATGCCAATTAATAACAGAGGGAAAGACTTCTACTAACAGGTCTTTGATACTCTGACAAAAATAAAAAGAAAGAAACTATGAGAAAAGATAAGTATTTTAAACATATTTAACACTTTTAAATTAGAATGTAAAATAAATAAGTGATTCACACTCTGCTAATTCATATCTGGTTTGCTTTTTGGTCTGAGCGAAAAGATCTGGCTTATTCTTGGCCAGGTCACGCAGTGCTTGATCTTTGCCCACTACATCGGCAGTTCAGACTTTGTTTGATGAGATATAACAAAAAGAAATTAAAGGTTTCTGGAAAGGGGAGCGGAGTGGAATTTGCTCCTGCTCTGTTCCTTTCCACACTCGCCACGTCACTTCCTAATGGGCATTTTTACCTGTATCCATTTACTCTGCACAGCATAACACCCAAATCAATGTGTGGGATAATACTGAGACAATATGTTTTGGAAAATTATACAATGGCCTATTGGTTTATTAATTAAGCATGTGATGTTTTTCAGTATAGGATTTGTTACCAGTCCCTTAACCTAAGTACTTTGATTTGACGTAACTATGTGCTGTTATAATAGTCAGTGTAGCTTTAATCATTACACAAGTCTTTTTGGCACAGCCTCAAACCTTTCTGATTTGGGTTTTTGGATCTTCTCAATATTCAAGTGGGTGGAAACAGACACACACACACAACACCAAATCTATTTTAAGAGTGTGACGTTGAGAGAGCTGCAAAAACATATCTTGTGCAGCTTTCCACCAAGATCTTGACTCTTCACATGCTGGAAACTATCTCCAAGGTAATGTGCCCAATCTGATGCAGTTATTGTACAGCATTTGCTTGTGGCTTAGCAGCTGTCAAAGGGTAAACTAAAAGACCAATAGAATGTCAGTGTTCCACAAATCCCATAGAAGCATTCCTTCACAGCATATTCTAAAAGTGGTCCTTCTTTGTAATGTGAATCATTAAATATTTGCCAGGAAACTGTGATTTTTTTTTTAAATCGGAGTGTTTGTTGAACCTTCTGATATAAAAAATATATTAAAAAGTAAATACTGATTTGCATATATGAATTTTATTCTGTATCATTTTGGCATTTTTGTGAAATTTATTGCTCAAGAAATTTGTTTTGCAATTTATTGGGGTTTTATCTACATTTAGTATCCCTGTTTTAGTGGCTATGGGAAGTAGGTGATGGATTGATATAAAAATAAGAAAACAATCTATTTTATTGTTAGTGGTTAAACAATTGCACTCCAGTGCAACAAATAGGTAAGCCATCAATATTATTTTATTACACATTATGAAACTTGAAAGTTAATCACATGGGATACATATTCTTTTAAATATGTTGTATAACTCACTTACAGCAAAAACACTGAAAGCAATATTATTCATAAGACATATTAGACCCTGAGGCCTATTTGACTGGAACATCTTATTAGAATAACAACACTAATGGTATATTTGGTATGATCACAACTGACACGTTGAATGACACGAAAATGAGTATAATACAAAGTTTCAAATATTACACTTTCATTACTAAGCAGTTCTAAAGATCAAATATTATAAAAGCTTGAGAACTACTGAACCACCTAGACAGACGCACACCTGCGACCACAGTTCAATTCTTTATAGCCCCGAGGAATTTCATTTATCTTTTATTTTTTTTATGTTTAGCAACAGTTGCAAACCCAATGTAGATAAATTACACTTGGCAATACTGCGTTATGGTTTGCAGAGTGCATTTTGATTAGGAATGTAAGTCTAATTTATTGTTAATATTCAACATTATATCTGCTTTGATTTGTAGCAACAAATTAACAGTTCACAAAAATAATTTACTTATGATCTGCCAGCGTTCACTATTGTTAGTCTGAAACGCTGTGACTCTCCTTCTTCACTTTTTGTCTCATCCAGCAATAAGTCTAATATCACACTGCAAAAGTACAGCAATCAATTTAGACTATCTAGATTCTAGATTATTTATGAGTTTTGCACAAATTTACTTTGTAATTGTCAAATAATACAGAAATGCCGACTGCCCTTTTAAGTGAAATACAGTCATGAACATTTGTTTATTTTCACCCTTCACTTTTGTTAAATATGCACACGGCATAAGGTAGTATGCATATGTAAGCTGTTTGCAGGCCTCTTCATTAACTTTTAAAATGGTAAAATTGTCTATTTTTGCTCGAGCAGAGCATTCCACACTCTTCCACCAGAAATTCTAAGAACCTATACAAAGCTGCCTCAGTTGATCTGTCGCTAGAAATAGCTCAACTGCAAAGGCAGGGATTCTTGCTTGTTTTGTTCAATGACATTCCCCAAACAAAAGCTGAAAAAGAAGCCTGTCTTCTTTAAGAGGGGAAACAAAATATGAGGATATCTTCCAAGAGGTGCCAGAGGGATCTGTCTCCCTTTCCTTTCCATCTCCCTGCCATGACCGGGAGGGGGTTTTCTGAGGAAAACAACGGTGCTGTCAACAGCTAGTGCAGTGAGCGCTAGAGGCCAATCGGAGGAGGAAGTAGCACTTAATGTAAGGGAATGGATTAGAGAGGCTGATTATGCCTCAGAGGTGAGAGCACAGCAAAGTGAAAGAAAGGAAAAGCTGGAGCAAGCAAGTGTTAATTTCTTTGAATATGAGCGGCATGCATGTATTTCTAGGAGACCTATGTGCTTTTTGTGCTTAACAACAATGTGTTTGTTGGCAAACTAGGTAGGTATAGTGCAGTTTTATATGTAATGTGTATGTTTATAAATTTGTTAATTACTGTGGATGTGGGTGTGTTCACAAAATAGCTAAGTATGCGTGTGCTAGCCGAAGCGAAAATAAAGTTGGTTATAAACAAGCTTACATTCCTGTATTGTCTGTACACTGCCTCTGCTCGTGCATAGCTGAAAAGGCAGACATGTTCCTCCTGAGAGATTCTGGATACAGACTTGCCCCAGATATTGAAATTGAGCTGCTAACTTGTCACTAACACAAACAAGCAGCAGCATGCAATGCTCACACTGCACTTTTTCTGTAAGATCTTTGACAAAGTTGCATGAAAAAAGTTAGTTATTGTTTAGTCTACAAACAATAAGCTCAGCCTACTTGATCTTACTCATTCAGAATCATACATACAGCAATGTATCTCTCCTTGAGAACTTTCGCCCACTTGATAACCTGGGGAACTCTATTTGAGATATAACGTGAATTGAATTAGATTAAATAAAACAACTCAAACAAACATAAAATTTACATTCTTCCAAATACACAGGCAAAAAAAACCTAATTCCTCTCATTGTTCTCCCTAGAAGTCAGTCAGCATGCCAGAAACCTGCTTCTTGTTTTTTGCAAAATATATCAAAAGTACACATTTTTACTTACAATACAGCCAAAAATAGAGTACAATTGAACTGCTTGACTGAAATCTTTGTTTCACATTTAACTGGCATAGAAAATCTCTCAACGACTTTGCCTTTGAAAAATAACATCATGACATCATCCCAATACTGAAGAAATCATTCGAAGCAGAATTTTAAATCATTTGGTTTATTTTGATGCCTCATTCCTGACCTGCTTGTTGATGTTATTAACTTCTTCATTAGTATCACATGACAGTGTTGCTTAAAAGTAAAGTGAGCCTATGTTTCCTCTTTAATCCTATGTTTTACATTATAACCTTGTTATAATGGATGGATGTATCCCTAAGTTCCTTCTCAACACTATCAGTGAGCGCTTGTTTGAGGGGAATTGTTGTATCATTGGGGGTACTCTTTCCAATATGGTAGGGTCTTTAAAAGTATGAAATCCTTTCAGATCACTGTTGTTGTGACTAAATAAAACTGTCCTGAAATTACTTTGTCTTTACTAAGACTAAATGGAGAACAAGTTAATTTCCTTCCTGCCTTTTACTCTTTTTGACATCTATAAATGACATTTAAAAAAAAAAGAAAAAAAAAAAGATGGCTACAGATAATCTCATATGTCCTTATTGTAGAGCTACAGGTTGAATTGTCATGTTGACAAATAAAGTTGCTGCCAATCAGATGCTTTCCAGATGGTATTGCATGGTCAATCAAAAACACCACTAGTTGAAATGCATTCCCAAATCATGACAGAGCCTCTAACATGCTTCACAGGTTGCTGTAGACAATGTTGTCACTCTACTGTCTCTCTACCGACCTCCAAATTTTGTACAATAAAGGATGTAAATCACAAACTTCAAATTGATATTCATCATTCCAAAAGGCCTGCTGCCAATAATTTTCTATCCAGTTTTTTTGTAATTTGGCAAATCTCAGCCCTTTCTCTATGTTTCCCTTCATTAAGAATAGCTTCTTGACGGCTGCCTTTTCAACAAGTCAATTTGTGATGAGGTTTTCAGATAACACTAGATCAACTGAAAGTCCATAGCTGACTCTCAGGTCTTGTATCAGGGCTTTGTTGGATCTGGACATGAATTTCAGATACTGTTCACATGCTGTCGACTTTTCTTCTTCTTCTTTATTGTCCTCCACTTGTTCAGTTTTCTCGGGTTTTTTTGTTTGTTTGTTTTTTAAGGACAGACTGTGTATGCCATGTATCTGAATATTCTTGTTGATGCAAAAAAAAAAACTAGTTAATCCAAAGAAATAGAAGTAAATTGTGTGTTTTTATGACAGACTAATAGCAATGAAATCCCTAAAGATCCAATGTAAAATTGTTTATGTGTAGACACACCACTGATTCAACACCTGAATTGATGCCTTTTTTTAATCCTTGAATTATTCATACGTCAGTGGTAAGTTGTTTAACAACCAAGCAAGATACTCTTCTGTAAATGGTCAGGTACTGGAGCAGACTGGAAAGGAGTGAGGAAAAAAAAACTTTATTCCAAAGGAAAGCCTAGAGAAATATTGGTCAACACCACTTTAAAAAATACAATACAAGCTGCGTCCTTGGAGCACAATATAAATAAATAAGCCTCGGCTCAAAACTTTAGCACAGTACTGCACAGTGCTTATGTTGGCCTCAGGCACTCATTGACCAAATTTTACAATTATGAGAAAATGTTTCAACTGACACTTGCCTGGATTTTCAGTCTCTGCTTACATACATAAGATATATTTTCCTTTTGCATGCGTGCTGCTTTTTGAGAATGCATATCATTTGCATGAGATGCTTTTGTGATTTTCATTCACACTTACATGATGCTTCCTCCCTTTTTCTGCATTTTCATCAAAATACTCACCACCTCAGACTGCAATACAAACCAAATCATTGCCAAGTCAGTGATATTTGAATTGTTTCATTATAAACCCCTGAAGGAAAGAAAATGTTGTTGTTTTTTTGTAATTTCTTACTGCGTGCTCCAAACCTACATCAGTCATGTCATTGTTTATTAGCCGAAAGTAAAATATAATAAACAACTTAAACGTTTCTTCAGGGGACAAAAACCTTACACAAGGTAATATGGCAAAAAAAGGTTTTTAAAAAATTATTTCTATGAGCTTGTAGTTCAGTGAGCACAGGTCAGTCCCTCCAAGAGGCCTGCTCAGCACATTGGAATTTTTGAGAACGAGTTTGGCCTGGGGTCTGCACCATAGCCCTTTAAATAACTTTGTCATCTTCAATTACGAAATCCGACTCAAAACTGTGATTAAAAGAACAGCAAGATCAATTAACTGAACAGAAATGTCTCACTGCTGTATTATTCAATCAAAAAAAAAAAAAAAAAAAGCCAGGGCAATGAAACTAGGCTATTTATAGATAGATTAGCAGTTTCTGATTATCTTGGTGTCATGCTACAACTAAACACCTTGTGTGCAATTAGCATTCATTATTGTCGTGTGCAGGGATTGTGGAAATTTGTTTAGAGTGCAATGCTTTCTTATAAATAAAGTCTATTAAATCAAGACTTGATCTATTTGGCCCTTGCAAAGAGGTCAGCCAAGCTTAAAAAGCCCATTTTTTTGTAAATGCTAAACATTTCCCCCTTATATCTACTTTTTCCTTTCTTTATTCAAGCTTCCTTTTTATGTCTATTATTCAGCACTCCTCGCCTAAACGCATAACTTACAGTGCTCCTTCTCCTTTACTTATTACTCATATAGTGCTTGCTTTTTACTTGAAAAATGGAGGGAGAGGGTGTGTGTGTGTGTCTGTGCATATATGTGTGGGTAGTGGTAGTGGAGACCTCAGGGGGTACCCAAGGCGAGACAGAATGTAAGCACAGCATGAGTAATGAAATAATGACTGAAATATAAAAGGACGAGGCAGGCCGTGCTCTCTCTATCCGGGGGCCGACAGGTGTTTGTCGGCGCACCGGTGCAGAATCCATTTGAAGGCTGTCAGAGGATGGCTGCCGAGAAGTGAATGTGCTTTAATTACAAGTTGTTCACACCGAGACGTTGCTTTAGCCCTCCTACAAAATGTAAATGTGTAGGTATGTGGTCTGCCTAACATCTTTCAGTTGCATTTTTCAAAAAGAACTCTTTCTTAAGTGCATTTTTAATGATCCAAAATCTGAGAAATGGTATATGGATTAAAGAGTGCCTTGTGATCAGCATTCACTTTATAGACAGGGGGTAAAAAAGTTTAAGTGCTGATGGTCATGGTAATGGTCTTCACAAACCACTGAACTGAAGCCATAAATACAAAATGGCATACTGGAAGTAAAAGTCGTAATTGGATTGGTTAATTGTTATGGAACAGAAGGAGTGGTATACACAGTGATTGGTGGTGTACTTCATCTTGCACTTAAAGGCAAAAATAGTTCTTTTAATTCAAAGGCAAACTAGGACAAAAAAAGGTCTGTTTCTACCAGTGTTTATCGATACGTTTTACTTCCCTGTTCATTTTAGTGTATTTTGATGCAGGTAATTTATCAACAGCGATTATTAGCTGCCACTGTGATAATGGCAATTGTTTCTCCAGCAGCTATTCTTTTCCTCTCCCTTTGTGTCCTTTTCACCAGACTGACACATCTACTTGGTGATATCTTGGAAAAATTATTTGTAATTGTCCTCAATTTGACATTTGAATCAACCTTAATTAAAATTTCTGCAAGGAAGTAACCCAAACTTACCTCAGCAGAGGTTGATTTACATGCATGTTTAATATGCACTTTTTGCTTTTAATCCAAGAGGTAAAACATTAAAATTCCATCCGATGGATGGAGAGTGTAGTAAAGGTATTAATACTGTACTATTATTTTTTTCTTGTTCTTTCATGAACAAAAATTAACTATGTACGGGCATTCACAAAAGTTTTCAGGCCTTGGGGAAGATCACATTTATGTTTAAATTGAATTCAATAGTAATTGCTGTCCACCATCTGTCTGCATAATGCATTGTGAAATGCTCAACAGATCTACAGTTGGGCTTGCATATAAATAGACAGTAACACAACTTTCCTTTCCCGCAGCTGTTTATATTCGTTGATGGTTTGTTGGTCTTTGTGCCTTTAGTTTTGTTTTCAGCAAGTTAAATGCATGCAAAACTGTGCTGGGGCTGATTTGTCATAGCAGAATATACACTTCCTTATTTGGTAATGTCCCTGCACTGGTTTTGCAGTATGTTTAGACTCATTATGGGTTTTTTTATGATCTAGTTGCTGAATTTGGTCAAATACAAGTAGTCTATTACTACTGCTACTACTACTACTAGGAAGCAGCACACACCGTACCTCCTGTTTGGACACAGTTTTAAAAACTTCCTGGTCCTTGCCTAAGTTAGTAGCATATAACGGGACCAGAGTAACATGGGTGAATCAACAATCAACAGCTTACAAGTTCTTCATGTCAGTTTATCAATGCAGTCAGCCCAGTTGGAGGGAATGGTGTGCATGTGTGTAACTGTTTACTTGCCTTGCTCAAGGACATCTCAGGTGGCCAGTAAATGATGAGAGAAAATAGAGAAGCTAATTACCATTTCCTGCATAAATAAACTGTTTATGATGTTTCACAACTACCCTGTCTTTCTCAGCTCTTTTCTAAACTCTATGTGCATGTCCATCAAATTAGCAAGATCATTAGCAAAGCCTCTTGTTTTCCACAATTTCAATCCTGTTGGTGTGCATTCTTGCCACCTCTTTTTGATTTGAAAATGAACTCCTTGGATACATAATCCATCGAATCATAATGATGGTTTGCAGTTAATGCTCAAATCTCTGATTCCATATAGGTAAGCTAAGATATTCAAGGTATCTTGTTAGAAAAGCAGCAAAGGAGTTTCTGTTTTCTCACACAGAGAAGGAAAGAGGTCATGAATTTATATGAGTTTCAATAGCAATGAAGCACATTTGAGCATTGCCGGTGCCAGGTTTACCAGGGCGAGGCCCGGACGACACAGTAATTTTATGGGTTCATCCAAAGCTAGTGGGGTGTAAAATAGACTGTGGCGATAGACCAAACACACTCAATGGCAGCCCTTGTGTCTCCGCTAGGCTCTGAAATCATACTAAGGATAACAATGAGCTGTGGAGCTGCACACAAAGTCATAGCAACCTGAGATAGTATGTGTGCAAAAAAAAGATTTTCTTTACATGGCGGTATGTGCGCTCAAGGACACTTTTCAAAGCAGAATGATAAATTAAAGAAATTAAGCATTTTCTTCATCATAGATATGCACAATTTATGAAAATATTGCTGTTCTTTTAATGGCTAACATGGAAAATTGTTGAAGAAAAGGCTAATATTTGATCAAGATCAAGAGCTAAAAAGTAAATTAACCCTTTCAGCTAGCATTTCCATCGCTTATAAAAAAAAACAAAAAAGTGTTGATGACTGCACTTGGATGTAGGTAGGAAAATAATTTGCCATGAAAAAAAAAAGAAATTACAGTCAGTACCTGTCATACTTGTTAGGTACTGGGATGACTCTGGCTTAATATTCACCTTTGTGTCCAATGTCATCCTGTACTGAGTTAGTAAGAAAACATATGTATTATTAATATTATTATAGTGGAAAGCTGACTGTTCTTTACAGTTATATTTAGGCCTACAAAAGTCTAAATTGCTATGCAGTGACTCATAAGCCTTCAAAACT
The DNA here is from genome assembly GCF_036321145.2 of Pelmatolapia mariae. NCBI lineage: Eukaryota > Metazoa > Chordata > Actinopteri > Cichliformes > Cichlidae > Pelmatolapia > Pelmatolapia mariae. The sequence continues at coordinate 35,492,876 of NC_086240.1, forward strand.
GGACAGTCTGGATGGTATTTGATAACTTCAAAGTTCACCAGCTGATAGGCAACATGCACCTTAGCCTCCCCTATCTGATCCACTGTGCTGAAATACAGTCCCATGATAATGCTGCTTAGCTTGGAGCTCAGGATGAAAGGATTCATTGCAGGCATCCACTATCTGAGGGAGAGCCGGAACAAATCCACCAACATGGCAGATATGTCTCAAAGAATCTCAAAGAAATTAGTGAAGTTGTTCACTTTTGGGGACTTTCTGCTTGTGTTTGAATTCTCTATGCGATCTTGTGGTGCCACCACCTTATTAGGGAGTGTGTATGTGAAGCATTTTAGCTAAATGGCCTGAAAGCAGAAGTCTTTTGGGTTTGTGTATTCATCATCACTGCACTGCTTCTGTGATGAAATCAACATTTTTGTAATTATTCAAATATATTCAACAGCTGAAGGTAATGTCACATTTCTTCTGGAACCTAAACTCTGGTCCTTGTAACTTGTAAAATGTTTTATCTAGAAATGTCAGCTCGTTCTGCTCTTAGAGTCTGCACAGTTGGATTGTAGAAGGACATCAGCAGGTTATCAAAAATGTAAATATGCTCACATTACTTTTTCATTAGTGTTCCCTTTCCCTGTCATTCCTCTCTTCTGTTGAATTGTGATTTGGCAGAAAGGTTCAGATTTGACATCTCTGTATTAGTTTAGAATTGAATTTGCCTGTTTCTGTTTCGTTTAATCATAATATTGAGCTCTGTCCACATGTCTTCTCTCTGCTCATTTTCCATTGATTTATTTTCTTAATAATCCCACTGCATGGTAAGCAGGCTTGCTGATCAATTAAGCACTTGCATTTGATGGGAAGTGTTTTAATGGTAACTGAGCAAATTGACCTGTAAGCGAAGCTACAGAGATTATACCAGGTGATTTGGTGCTTGGCACGGGGGTCAGAATGTGTCCAATTAGTATTCCCCAGAGAAGTTCGGACTAATGACTGTCTCATATAGTGCCTCCATCCTGTCTCTATAAGACATTATATAAAACAGTAAAACAATAGCTTTTCAACCTAAAGTTCCAACTTGGTTGGAAGGTTAAGCTTCCATGAGCATGTTTATCAGTACTGCATGCTTTTTCTTTGTTGCAGTATAGATCATTATGTCTTATAGCTCATTAAAGCAAGATTTTTAGAATTTTTCATTTTGAATTTAGTTTGCGGGAATTGTAAAACAGCATAACTACCATGAATCTCATCATATATGGCAGTTCAGAAGACTGCTGACTTGACAGCTGTCCAGATGACAATTATTGACACTCTCCACTAGGAGGATAAAAGGTCACTGCAAAACGGTCGACTGTTCATACAATGCTGTATCAAAGCATGTTCACTAAAAGTTGACTGGAAAGGAAATATTTGGTGAAAAGGTCCAAAAGCATTTCAAGAGAAGCAGAATGCAGTGTGCCTAACTCCAATGTGAAGTTCCCTGGTCTGTGATGATTTGGGGGTGCCATGTCATGTTATGATGGTGTTTGATCCACTGTGTTTCTTCAAGTCAAAAGTCCATGTGTCCGTCTACATGAGACTTTAGAGCATTTCTTGCTTCCATCTGCTGACAAGCTTTATGGAGATGCTGATTTTCTTTTTTCCAACAGGATTTAACTCATGCCCACAGTGCCAAACTACAATCAGATCATTTGCTGACCATGACGTTTCTCTGATTGCTTGGACCGTCAACACCCTATACCTGAACCCTATAGAGAATCTATGGGGTACTGTCAAGAGGGACGATGAAACCCCTGACCAAAAAAACATGGATGAGCTAAAGCCTGCTGTCAAAGCAACCTGGGCTTCACAAATTGACTTCCATGCCACGCCCTGTTCATGTCGTCATTTATGGTAAAGCAGGCCCGACCAAGTATTCAGTATATAAATAATTATTTTGGATATTTCTGTAAATTCTTTTTTTTTTTTTTTGATTGATCCTAGGAAATGTTCTAATAATCTTAGATACTGCATATCTGATTATCACAAGTTGTAAGCTATAATCATTAAAAATAAAAACAAGTAGTTTAGAAGTAGAAAAGTTTAGCTTTTTGAATTACATTACATTATACATCCATGCTATTCAATTTTTTGGCAGTGCACTAATATTGTATGTAATTACTAACGATCCACCTTAAAGTGCTTCAGTACTACATTTCTGAAAATCATGAAGGCGTGTTTCTGCATTTCTTTCAGTGTCTTTTAGCATCAAGTTAACAAAGTGAGGACTACAAGGCAGTTCAGACAGACAGCTTAAAATTACTTTGCCACACGCATGGCATTCTCTACTCATATCTAGTCTGTTTTGAAGTGTCTTTCACTCAGCAGTGCTGCTGCTATAATGCTGACTACAAGCACTACTGCATCACCACAGCCTCCACACATACAGTACTTTTCAATCAGTCCAACAGCATGCATGTGAGTTCTGCAAAGCACTAGTTTTCCTTTGGAGACCAGGGAAACCATGAGCTTAACTTAGAATCTCTAATAGGTTTCAAATCTGTGCTTTTAGTGATGTATTTTCATTGGAATGATGAGTTCTGATGAAGCCGTAGCTCTTTTAGTCACCATTTTAGCAGCAGCATCTCAAAGTGAAAAAGAAAAAGTTCACTAAGTTCTTTTTTTACATGCATGTTCCAACTCACTTTGATTTTAGACAATTTCATTCATACTGACTGAATGAACAAAACAAGACCTCATGTTACTGATGGAGATGACGTGTTCAACATTTTCTCTGAAACTCAGGCTTTTATACTTCTGTGCAAAAGTCTTGAAACACCCCTCATACGTACATGTGTGTTTGTTGCTAGAAAAATGGGGAAATTAGCGAGTTGTTGAAATAAGTGAGCTTGAAGATCAGTATTAGCTATGACCAACCTTACTGTTCAACTCTTAGTCTGTAGAAATCATCCTCCAGCCTTCTTAAATGGCATTCAAAACCATTCTTTGGATGTTGGCTACCTTTAGTTCTGTTATCTCTCGTGATGATCCCACACTGCTATCGGGGAGGCCAATCCATGAATGATAATGTTCCATTGTGTGTTTTCTATCCATGTATGTTTTCACACTCTTAGAAGTGTGCTTGGGATGCTGAAAAATAAAGCTAATTAAACAAAGCTAATTGACTGTTCAAGTGACTGTTCATATTCATCTCTCAGGTCCTGTGTGTATGTTTCTTATAGATATCATGTCAGATACCGTTCATTTAGTGTAGATAACTTTTGGGGCCTGAATGTCTTCTTTGTGTCTCCACTTGTCCAGTTTCCTCAAATTTAACCAAGATTTTGACTAATTGCTGTTTGGGGAATCGGTTTATTCATGCAAATTACTATTTTATGCCTGTCAAACTTTGTTAACTGTGACATTTTATGATGATAAAACAATTAAACTTTGTTCTTTAAATTTGTTCTGTTATTAACAATGTTAATACCGGTGCATTTTTACTCTTGAAAGATTCATGAATTAATGTTAAGTGCTTGGCAAACACAAAAACATTATGAAAATAATTTAATAATTTGGCCAGTGTCCAAAGCAACGTTGAAAGGCTCAGAGAGCCTGTTTCTGCCAGAGGTTTCTTCCTGTTAAAAGGGAGTTTTTCCTTCCCACTGTCGCCAAAGTGTTTGCTCATAGAGAGTCATGTGATTGTTAAGTTTTCTCTGTAAGTATTATTGCAGGGTCTACCTTACAATTAAAGTGCCTTGAGGCGACTGTTGTTGTCATTTGGCGCTGTATAAATAAAATTGAATTGAAAGTCCTTCATAAATGCTAAAAAACTATTGTTCACAAACACTTCAAAAAAAATTACAAAAAAAGATTAAAGTCCATTTTTAGCAAAATATAACTGTGGGTCAAACTTTTCCTCAGGACTGGAGATATGCATATGCAATGTTTCTTTACACCACTCATAATATGCACATTGGAATGAAGTTAAATAACAAAAACAAAACAGACAGGTGTTTTATGGAGGAAAGCTACCAAGAGGGATTTAAAATAAAGTGTTACAAGGTTATCAAAAACAGCAACAAAAACAACAATTAAATGAAAAGAAAATGTCACACAATAAAAAGAAAGCAAATAAAAGTTGATGTGGGGGGATATATAATAGAGAAGGCTATTAAAATGTGTACAAATGCAACACAGAAAAGGCAATCAAAAACACAGACACACACACATTCACACACAAAATCCTGACTTCATCTGTGCCGCTAATGCAGGGATTTAGGTATCTTTCACATTAATTGTCACTGGTTACAATAAAGTTGTCACAGTAAAGCTGCTCTGGAGCCACAAGTGTTTCTATCTCGTATGCCTAACCAGCTATTGTTGCCAGGCAACGACAGCCATTTGCCGTTGTATGACATCTTGAGGTCATTTGCATTATTTATGTGGGCTTCTTGATTTCATTTACATAAAAGTAAGAATTCCATCCTAATATATGTATTTCAGCCATAATGGCAAAAAATAAACTATAAAACTGCTAAACTTAAGCTTACCTGCACTCTAAAACACGTCCCCTTCAGGTTTTTTGAAGAGAAACATAAAAAAGTTAAACATCATCCATTTTGCTTTACATCCTTTCATGGCTTCCTCGTTTAGACATCAAACATTTCTGTGGTGATAACATTCTGAGTTGAACCAGATATTTTCCCTTCAGCTGTGAGGAGGAGAAAAAAAAGTGTAACGTACACACTCATATTGTAACAAGTAAATGTGTCCAAATATGATTTGTTTTATACAAAATATAAAATGAAAATGGTGGAGGAAAAAAAAGGAGGAAATATAGATTAATGTGACACACTGTGTTGGATTCAGAATCCCCAAAGATAACATGATTGACAAAGATATCACTGGAACTCATCCTGGTCATAGAGATCATTATAAGACTAAACGTGATAGTGTTCTAGTTATGCAGAAAGAGAATTAGCATACAACAAATGTCAGCAAAGACTGAATGAATTTAACTGGTAAAATACTTTAATGTTCCATAAAATACATTTTACCATGATGCAATAAATAGACTTGGTGCCCTGTGGCATATGGCTGTGGTGGTTGAGGTGTTCCTGGGTGCCAGGTGGCTCTTGGGAGCCCAGCGTCCTGGAGCTTTGTCCTCAGCACATGCTGGGATGGCCAGCCTTTGGTGGAGTCGGCTTTCCAGTGCTTCTCGTCTAATGGAGCTATTTTTCTTTGGTCATAGGGGCTGTGTCCGGGGCTTTCCTCGTCCGTCTGTAACGTGGTCATGCAGTTCTCATTGGGACATGTGGACAGGTCTACTTTACTCTTAGGGGGATGCAAGGGGACATTGTTAATCCCAGCTTCGCAATATACACACACGACACACAAAATTGTATGTTTGTTTGTGTAATATACATTTGATTTTTCTCTTTCTGATGCCGTCAGCTTTTTGACTGTGTTTATTGCTCTCCTTTCTTCTCTCTTCTGCCCGCCTGTCGTCCTTGCCATTATTGAACAATACATACATTAATGTGAATAATGACAAAAATACAACGATTTTTTAAAAAAGTGAAACATGTATTTAAAGTTTTTAAAGTGTGTTTTAACCAAATTACTTTTTTTAAGCTTTAATGCATATGAATGATTATGTGAAGGTACAAAATATAGAATTTACTGTATGCTGTTGCATGCCTGTCAGTATCGTACTTAACTAAAAGTGTCCCAGAGCATTTGGAGTAGTGTCTAGAGATGATTAATGATTGTTGACACAAACACAAACACTGGGAAGCACAGACAGAGTGAGACAGATGAGGCGATAGAAGCAGAGGGAGAAGCTCAAGTTAAATACCTCTGTATCAACATCGCAGACGCTGTGGATAATAGGCCTCTTAAGGACCTTCTCTCTCACCAAAACTGCCTCCCTGGAGGTTTGCAAGAGTACAATTTGTAAGGGAGAAACACCGGTGAAGTGAAAAGGTAGACCAGTGGGTAATGCTATTAAGTCCACATTATTTGACAATCCTTTAGCTTTCACACTTTATATTCTCCTTATCTTGCCAGGAAAAACTGGCTAGCTTCTCCTTGTCACTTGGCTATGTGAAATCTAAGTAGCTGAAACTATGCTGAATTAAGAGAAAGTACACCAATGGAAACATATAGGCCCCCTGGCAGAAAACGGTGTGCAGGAATGGGGATAAAGTCACCTTATTTTATCATATCCTCATTTTCTCTGTGTTAAGAATGTTGTTATGTTTAAACAAATAACAGGCAAACATTCCTCTTTAGGACTGTAATATCCCAGTTGTACACTGGAGGATTATAAAACAATGTAAATGGCATATTTACTTATAAATACTACAAAGCTTAAATATGCTGATGCAGTGTCTCCACTCTCATTACTATTCGTATAAAATGTATAGCTGCTCGCTGTCACTCCTTCTCTGGTTAACAGTTAAAAAGTATTTATTCATTCATAGTCCATCGGTAATGTTAAATTATGACAACCTAAGGAGCAAGAACAGTGAGATGATGTAATGGAAGCCAGTATTCCTTCCTCTCAGTTGAAGAAAATAATGCAAGCATGTCAGGGCAACAAGGTGTTTCAGTGGGAACTTTCCTCCTACAGGTTATGTATGTCAGGTTAACTGGTAATTTCACGTGTGTATGTTGGAGTGTGTGCGACTGTCATTTTGTGTTAGCCCTAGGGTAGACAGGGAACCTCTTCAGGGTCTACCCCACTTTTCCCCCCGTGGGAAAGTAAAAAGTGACCATCCAGTGCAAACTTGTCTTTTCTTGTTTGACAAAATGAGGAAATAGTTGCTGAAAAATGCACACTATAGTAGCTCATTTTGGATTCTTTGTTAGTGTAGAAATACGGCAACATAAGCTTTAATTCTTGACTATCTTGTGCTTGAATATCTTGACTTGAGCAAAGAGCACAGGGGTATCACTAGGTTATTACGAAGGGGCCGCCTAGAGACGTTTTACTGATTCAGATCTCCAATACTGCCAGCGGGCTCCACGGGGACCTATTGCATCCCAAAGTGAATTATTATGTTGTAACATGTTCCATCTGACAACTGCTGTTGTATCTGTACTTCCATTTTTCCATTAACTTTTAATTACCAAACCTGCTAAAGGGGATCCATTTAATTATCAATTTCTTGGGATTTCATTAGTTGTGAAACCCTTGAATAATAGCCCATCCCCTTCTATCATTACTTGTCAGGAACATAGCATGCACAATGACTAGTTAGTGAAGATTTGACAGGAGAGTGTTCTCTGAAAAATAATGACAAATGGGTTTGATAATTAAACTGTTTTGACTCTGTTATCTGTCATGCTAAACATTTTAAAGAAAATTTAAACACATGCATGTTGTCTTTGTGGCCTATTTGATCAATATTGCTGTATTTGCCAATGTACTTCCAAAATAAAAATGATAAATATACCATATAATATCTAAATTGTTCAAAGGCAGGTGTAGACAAAGTGTAAAAAATACTTTACAAGGTTAGTTTGTAGTCAGAATTTCACCAAATGAATCACCTGAAACATATCAGATGACACAGACGAGTGACTCGACAGTAAAGGAAGCAAAGTCAATGAGAAGGTTCCAGATCTCGTGTCATGGATTGTCAGTCAATAGCTGTGTAGTATTTCCAGATATGACGAGTATCAGTTGCCTTTCTGCCACGAACGTTTAGAGGAAAACTGACTTACAGTGTAAGTGTACCAGATGTTTCTTCTTGTTAAAACTGACTTAGAGTCACAACGTAATGGCAAGCTTTAAATGGAGCAGATAACAAAATGTTATTTAATTTTGGCAACTGAGCATATATGGCAAGCTACAGGTATGTTTCTATCTCACTGTTGAGTGAAATAAAAGCAATCTCAATATTACAACAAAGCTTTGAGCTGTTACAGTCCAGGGATGCACCTCATGCTTTGCAGGCCCTGCTGTTGCTAGATGTGAAGTCCTCTTAAAGTTATTCCACCTGGTATTTATTGAGATATTTCCAAGCGACGGACACATTGACATTGCTATTAACCCATGCTAATAATCTAAGTAATGAGTAGTACTGGCTTTAGCAATGTTTTAACCATTTCAAGGGAAGCAAGCCTCATCTTTTAAAGTACTGTGTCATAATAAGCAGGTTTAGGATCAAAACACAGGCAAGGTCAATCCAAAGTACAAAGTCCACCATGTGAAAATAATAACAAAGGTCCAACTAGAGAAAAGTAAAGAGTCTTGCACACTAGTAACATTCCAGGAGGACAAAAAGACAATCAAACAATGAACAAAGGAAACACAGGACTGTAAATACTCATACACACTATGTGCTAATCAGAGGAAGTGAACACGGCCGTGGGAAAAGTAGTCTGAGGTGAACAGAATCTAGATAATGAGACAATGAGGACTTTAGTCTAAATCCTAAAATGAATAATATAAACTCAAAAGATCTCAAAACCCAACTAACTCCTTGTGTTTTACATAATTCGTAGTTTCTTTTTTTTGTTGTTGATTATCTGATGAATGGTAGTCAGGGACTACAAACAAGAAAGAATCTCTTCTGGTTCATTGCATGTTGAACACATATGTTTTTAAAGAATAAATTCCATACCTTCTAGAGAAGTCAGATTGTGAGAAGCCTCTGCTTTGTCACTTAGTGTACAGCCACGCATTTGCGCAGAGGAACAGAAGTTTACTTACCTTTGGTAAGACAGAGCAGTTTGCTTGAGGTTTGTCTTCATAACGTTATGAAATGAGCAGCAGGAGAAAGACAATTTAGCCCAAACCCAGTCTTGCACTTCTGAACAACAAGTGCCAAGTATTACGAACATGCGTGCTAATTCAGCCCTTTCCTCATTGCAGCAGCATGCAGCGTTCCACTTGATTCTCCAGCACAGACAGTCTGCAACTGCTAAAGAGAGAGCTGGAAGTATAGAGGCTCTTCATGACTGCTGCAGTTCTCCACACATCATACATTCCTTTGTCACCCTACCAAATCAAGCTGTAGTGCTAGAATGTTGTCTGCTGCTGTAATCATTAAAAATAGTTAATTTATGCATTTCAGATAGTAGATTAGTCTTGGAATAGCTATGCACATGTGATTTTCTCAGTCACCACCCACACTGTGATCTCTGCCTAACCCCACCCCCCCACAACAACCAGTTTCCAGATGTTTAAGACTTTCACTTCTACTAATACTAAGAGACTTGACAGTTCACATTGATTTTTCTTCTCACTTTCATGCATTTCCTTTCTAATTGTGACTCTCAGAACCATCAGGTTAAAAAACACATTTATTACCTTCTTTCACAGCATTCTGTTTCCGATTAGTAAATACTGACTGACCACATCTGTAAGAAAACATGAGAAGAAAATGATGCTAAATACCATGCACTGCATGGTCGTATCTGTTGAGGCTAGTTTCCTCTCCTGATGGTACCCTTATCCCCTTAAGGTGATGTTCTGTAGTTGTGACAAGGTAGTGTTATTGTTGGAGGTGATGCACCTCACCAAGGTTAAGTCAGATCTTATCAGAGCACCAGTGTGAGAGGGATGCTGTTTTGCAGGCAGTTCTAGTGGAGCGAAGAGGGTAAGCAAAGGTTGGGTGATAATGTAGTGATGAGCTATACTCCAACTCGCTGACTCCCTGGATTTTTTTTCCCCTTACAAATACAGTATATCAAGTCGCTGTGTATAATGTTAAAGTAGGTCAGGGTGGCTCCAGCGTTGTTTAGCGGAGCATGACACTACAAATGTCAGGGTTAAAGGTTTCGTTCATAGTGTTTGCAGCAATAAAACTCTAAGGCAGTTTGGATAAAAGCACCCACAAATGTGATGTTTAATTTTCTGAATTATCTGTTGAATTTTTAATGCTGTTTTTAGACTTTGCTGCTGTACTTTGCCTCTTTTGTGGGAGATAAATTCTCAGTAACAGTGCACTTATATTTCCAATAATTTATCCAAACTCCAACACTGTTCTCAGCTAAAAATATTCCTGCTTGAAGCACACTGTGGTACGTCTACAGATCCACTATGCCATACCCCGGCTCAGTATCATGCACTAAGGGGTTCTGCAATTGTGTTGTTGCTACTATCAATAACTAAACTTTCTAGAACTTTTAATCTGTCAACTTATTTGCTGCAACTAGGCATGGAAAAAGTGGGGTTGTGCATGCTGAGTACTCCGCTTGTATTTTCACAAATGTTTGTGACTGTGAAAGAGAGAGCGATACAGACATGTAACCTCGAGGGTATAACAGCCTTTTTTTCACAATCCAGGACCGATACAGCATCCAACCACAGTGGGCGCAAAATACACATTTACACTTGTTTGTGTAAAATGAATTCAAACAAGCCCACCCAAAACTGTCTAATCCAGGCCAAACTCTATAAATCTTCTGAACTGCTATTATGACAAGCCAACCTTGCCTTTACACGGATATCATCTTCTGTGGCCTTTTATTTTTATTTTATTTTATTTTTTTCTGAGGGATGTTCACACCTTCGCCCACCTGAATGTCCTGTCAGGCTGCTGCTATAGATATCCACACAGAGCACAGTGAGGGGGAGAAAGCAGCAACTGAGAGAAAGTAAGAAAAAGCAAATGAGGTGGCGATGCAGCAGAGAAGGAAGGAGAAAGCGCTTACACTGAGTGAAACGGTGAAAACACCAAACGGGGAACAATAATTCATCTGGTAGTGAGTTTATCGAGAGTGAGACAATGCGCACGAAGTGAAAAGAGGGAATGATGATAGGGGAAGAGCAAGAGAATGAGCTCTCTACCTGTCAGCGCATCAAAGCTTCGTCGTGTCATATACTCACTCGCTCCCACACCCACTCACCTCAGTGCCTCAACTTAATGAGCCAAGAGCCTCTCAGTGGCTCCCGTATACAGCAGCACCCTCACACAGCCTGTGTTATAGACAATTTATCGCCCTGTACAGCAGCATTTCTATTTCTATTCTCTGTTATCACGACCTGCACTCTTCATACTGTCGTGTTACCTGCTCACTGACTTTCACCATGGCCAAAAGCAAAATCTTTACTTATACCACACCATAGGGCATTTGACAGGTCTCTTCCATCCATTGGTCCTTACCGCATTGTACAAAATATGAGGTTTCAAAGGGAAATAGGACCTCATATCCAAATCATGTTAAGATCAATGGACAAATACACAAAGCAATTTTAGTTATCTCTCTAACATACCTTAAAACATACCATTTTCCTAAACCTAACCTTGCTGTTTTTGTAAAGGGTTAGTTATTTGAGAAAATAAACACAAAAAAAAGAGGAATATTTAATACTGATGTCATATCTGCTTATGATAATATCATCAAAATATGCAGTGCCAATAATTATCTGGTCAAAACTCCCACAAAGCAGGCGGCAGTAATGGAGAGAATGAAGAAGAACAGCAGAAAATAGTTTGCTAGAAACTCCCGGAGTATTGTTACGCTGAGCAAAATCACAGGGGAGGAAATGAAAGACAAAAGCAAAGCACTTTACCTGCAGTTGAAGAAAGTGTGGTAGCCTCTGTGGGTGTTTGTTGGTTTCTGATAAAATGCTAGAGTGCTGGGTGACAGTCTAGTGTGCAAGAAGAGCTGATTAATAGTAACAGCAAAAGGAGTCAGTTCTCAACCTTCACCTCAATTGAGCTGCAGATTGTTCCACAGCAGAAAAAGTATGAAGCAGGTAGCTAGAAATGGCATTAAGTGTTCTTTTTGTACCCTTTTCCAGAGTTATAGAAACACATTGGTCTAAATAAGGAAGAAATACACAATAAACACAGTTAAAGATACATTTGACTGATTGCATTATTTATCCTATGTATGTTGTGATACTGTGAATTTTTTGGTCATAATCATAGTGTAGTGTTGCTTCCAGTCTGTTTGATATTTTTCATGAACATTTGTTCTTTGAAGTTTTGATTTTATCAGCTTACCAACACAGCAAGGCTCTGGTGCTGAACTCCTGGAGAGATGTTGGACTGTCTTCTTTTCCTTACTTGATTCAGGTGGATGATGTGCCGATGGTTTATATACCTTATTTTCATATTGTTAACATATTTCAGTTATCTTAAAGTGAAAATACTTACTGTATTACTTGCACTTACTCAGTTAGGAAACCATGCATTTCTTCAGGAACACTGAAAATATTATACATCTTTTATCTCCAACATCTACAAGTGTGATCACACTGGTTGCCCAACAATGCAGCACTAAAAATCAGGAAATTTAGATATTTTACTTCTCTCCATCCTCAAGTTTTAGAAAACTTGAAACAAGAAGAATGAAAACATTGATTACTCTTTAAAGACTTTATAGGCAAGCCCTCATTGACACTGGAGAGCTTCTACATTTTAATGAGCCCTCACTCACCCTGAGAACCCCCAGGGTGGGCCCTCTCGCCTGTCCCTTTTGCCAGACTAAAGTCAAGAGGTGGTTACTTTTGCTGTCAGGGCTCCGAGTCTCTGAAAGTACCTGTCGAGATCAGACTTCAGTCTCTTTCATCTTATAAATGTTTTACTAAAGTATTTTTAGTATATTTGCATATCCTGACTTTAGTGAATTATCTATTGGCCTCTGTTCTCTTCTTCAGATCATTTAGTTTTTATTTTTTTAATTTAAATTTTTATTCGGTTGTCTCATGTTCCCTGGTTTTATTTTGTAGTTTGGACATACTTAATCTATTTCTTTATATTTACTATTTTCTTGAAGAAGCCAAGTTCAGTCACATCAATTGCTATAGCAAGCAAAATAATGTAAACAGAGCAAAATATGTCTTGTGTTCTCGCAGTCACTGTTATTCTCTGTTCCAACAAATCTAATAGCATCTCTCTTGTGTTTGGGTAACATGATTGTCACCCTGCTTTTTGGCCTTTAGAGAGCCATGAGGCTTATTCTGAGTCACTGTTCTCTAAAAAAAAAAAAAAAGATAGTTCCACAAAGCACAAGCATGTTAAAGAGGACATGAAACGCTACACATGAAAAGGCTAATTTACAACGTTAAAGTTGACCTTGAAAAAAAATGTTATGAAACCATATGAAATAATATATCATATGAAAGGGCTTGGAGAGCGCTGTACAACACACTTTTTCTTTTTTTAAATATGGTGCCCTACAACATCACAATAATGCCATAACAGGCTGACATCTGCACTTGCTCTTGTTGCTATTTTCATGTTGCAAAGTATAATTACAACTACTAATTTACAATGTAAATTACAACTACTCCTGTTTTAGGGAAAAAAATTATCAACTATTTATGAATATATTTAGTGTGTTTGAAGGTGATGACACTCTATTTTAACCTGACAGAAATTTGAAGAAACCTAATCACCTGTATCTAGATTACTAGAGTAGAGGGTTCTGTTAAAGAGACCTGTGCCCTTGCAAACATTGCAGGAACTGCATGGATGACAAAGTCATGAAGGAAGTGACTGTAGTAAGTTTTATTCAGACATTTAAAGGGTCACTTTAAATGACTTTAAATGGTGATGAAAAGTGAACTGAAGGTTGAGCTGTAAAGGAAAAGCCAGAGTCAGCGTGGGTTTGAAGGAAGGCTTGATTGTATAGCACCTACATAGCGCCGAAGTGTTGCCTCTGGTGTGAATTGAGAGTTAGAGCTATTCTTCTCCTGCTAAATGTCACAGCATTCATGCCATCCTCTATTCAGTTAAATTCAGTTTTATTCATATAGCGCCCATTCACAACAACAGTTATCGTAAGGGATGTTACATTGTAAGGTACAGACTTTATAGATAGAAACCCAGCTTCTTGTTAAAACTGGTTAAAGTGAGGAAGGAAAACTGAGTTTGAACAGGAAGAAACCTCTGGTACACCCAGACCTAGTGAGGCCCTCAACTGGTTGGGGTCTGCTCGCTGTGCTAAATATACTTAGGTCCAAGGACTTTTAACTGGTGAAACTATGATTGCCATGGTAACAAAGAATCTCTCCCCAAAAGTCATATCTGCATTTCTGTTTTTATCTCTGAGCATGAGTGTAATAGGAATTGCATCACTGTGCAACCTGCCCCACTATACAGTGATTATGTTCTCATCATGGTCATGCCACTTAGAGAAATACTCTGATCATTCTGCCGTGGTTGGGGGTATAAGTGATGGGAAACAGGAGGAGTGCAGAGCACTAATGGATGATTTTACGGAATGGTCTGGGAGAAATCATCTGCTTCTAAAATTGAATAAGTCCAGAGAGATGGTGATCAACTTAAGACAGAAGAGGCCAACTACACGGCGCGTTTCTAGCTCGGAACAGGATGCTGATTTGGTGGAGGAGTACGAGTGCCTGGATGTCCACATGAACAACAGACAGATCATCACAGAGACTGTATAAAAGAATGGAAAGAGCATTTTCCCAGTCTGTGCAGCAACATTTTGGAGATTTGGAGACTGTGGAGGAAGTCAGTGAACAAACTATCCTGACCACCCTCTGCACCACTTACTGGACAGGCAGGGCACCTCCTCTGACAGACTGATTCAACTCCAGTGCCATATAGACAGATACAGGAAATCTCTCATATCACATACAATAACTCTCAACAATGTAAAGCATCAGTATGGAATCCCGCCAGTCCTTTCATCAAAACATGTGATTGGACATTTGATTAAGTATCCTAATAGTTTTCCGTAGAGCTTCATCACTCATGTGACTATTATAAAATGTCAGCAAATCTGAAAATGACAGGATTAGAGGCATTAATATGTAAAGCTAATGTTCTGGATCATAGCACATGCACTGTAGGCAGATATTGTTGCAACATTAGCCTAGCAGTTAGTTTGCTAGAAAATAAAAGCTAGGTTAAATGAGTAAGGAGCTAGAAAGGATTATACAGCTATGCAGGTTGCCTTTGTCCTTGTGTTGGCTCACGCAAGACAGAAAATTCAGGTATAAAAAATAAATCAAATAACTTTAAAAATAAAAAGAATACATAAGAGTGGATTGCAGCACTAAGAGGGAGCTTCAGGGTAAATCACACTCTTGTTATCCCAATCTATTCTATCTCTGAAATACTCCTGTTTACATCACCTGCATTAACATAAAAAAATGATGCATACTGATACTGGACTAACAATGGATTTCCTATTTAAACTATTTAAACTACCGTATTTGTTCATTTTCAGATCCATAATCAGTTGCTGTCTGGCCCCTAGTTTCTGCACCAATCAAGTTTCCATTCAGACAACGAGGCAGTTTTATGTTTGACTTTGTGGTGTAAAGATTGCCTGACTTCTAACGATCTCAATCCTGATAACACTTTACATCTTTTAACATATATAACAACATCTCTGGGATTCCTTTAATATTTTAGGTGGCGGTGATGCAAATAGTCTTAAATGTTAATGTAGGAAAGAAACAATTTATTTCCCCCTGTGATAAGTATAGCACAGAAAGGCGGGGATAACTCATCTATCTGCATAGAAAGTGTTTAGTTATGGTTCATTTCTTTAAAGTACCAGAGCAGGATGTATTTCTATATATGCATATATATTGTCAAGATGGCTCGCCCTTAGTTACTGAATCAAAGGCCACGCAGACAGCTGGGAGGTGGATATCTCATTTGTGGGACACTTTATCCAAAGCAGCATACAGCAAGCGGAGTGCCACTTTAGCCTATTAGGCCTATTGTATGGGTGTGTTTTGCTCTCTCTCACTCCTGCCTTATAGGTGCCACCCTTTGCAGCTGACTCCACTCAGCAGTCAGGCCAGGGAGTACTTGAGCTGGGGGAGAGGGGTGCCCTGGTGCCACAATACCATTGTTCTTAGCAGTATGTAGCCTGTGTGCTTGAGGCCAAGTTCTCCTTATTGATGGAAAACGGTGTGTTAGTTTCAGCTGTTTGATTTACCCCCATTTTGACTTGGCGCTTGGTGTTTCTTTTTCGTCTTTTGGTAGGTGTAGCTGCTTGGCTATTTCTTTTAAGTGTTTTGCTTATCACTCTGACACCTTGAGAAAGAGAGAGGTTAAATGATGAGTGAAATATGTCACAAATGCCCACAATTATCTGTGTTAAGTTCAAGTTTTGTCTGTAAACATCTTTAGAATTCCAGGTTTATTTTATGCCTTTTTAATTTTTTGAGGTTATTTACTGTGTCAAACACCAGTGCAAACAGAATTAATGGTGTATAGAAAACAGCCTGTGCAAACAAAACAGAGGCACTGATTAAAGCTAAAAAGACAATCCATCAGTTTTACTTTTTAATTTATTTTACAGCATTCTTGGGCCTGTTGTCTGTCTGTCTGATAAAATTAGACTAACATAATTGCAAACAGGCTCTGCTTTGGCAAAGCAAATTCCATTGCAGTGAATTACCTTTATCTTTAATCTAAGTCAAAGCTCTTCCCTCGTATCTTGTAGATTAAGTAACAATCCTGAAATCACCAATCAATGAATGGCCTTGTCTGACTTTTCTTCAAGTCAGGGGCTCTTGACTGCGGGTGCTCAGTGCAAGGTGACAGAACACTATATCTCCTCTAATTAAACCACTCACCCAGTCACTCTGATTGGCGTCTATTTCCCACACAATGGTGAATGTACAGGGGAAGAGAGAAAAAAAGGAGTTATGGAGAAGTGAGGCCAGCTAAGCAGTGCTGAGTGTAAAAAAAAAAAAAAAAAAAGGAAAAAATGTGATTGAGGAATGGAAGTTGGAGGAGCAGAGAGGTGCTGTGAGAAAATTAAAGACAAGACGCAGGCTCACTTGTTTTTGAGAGTGTATCATTTCTTTTATCTTTATTTAGACAGGAGGAAAGCTGACAGTAATAGAGGAAGACAAAAAAGAAGAAGCATTTTATGAGGATGCAGGGAGACTCACCTGTCCCCCAACAATGCCACCTATCAAGTGTCCGGAACAGTTTCAGCCTTCCTCAGATAAATAGCAACAGAAAATTCCGTTATTTAGTTTGGTTGTATGACAGTGAATATCAGTTTCACTGGGATAATTTCATTTTGTTATGAGCTCCTTCTGCTGTTTAGGTAACATTATTCCATTGAACTCAAAGCAGATTGGAGTTTGCCACATAGTGTAAAACTGATGTTATGGTCTTTTTTTAATACTTTAAAGAGTGAAAAGTTAATTGACTCGAGGCAAAATTCTGCTCTTTTAACTGAGAGAAACATTTATATAAAAACCCAAATAGAATTCAGCTATAGTCTTTTCATGGCTGATGATGCAACCCTTAAAAAGCTACTGTTGCTGAGACACAGTGGTGTGACTGATGTCTATTAATACTTTGTAGAAGCTGATTTTTTTATTATTACTGTGGTTCTCTCCGACTCATCCACCTCAAAGACATGGCAAGGTTACAACAGACAGTATGCCAGGAGAATATTCCCATAACTGCTTTAAAGATTGGTCTCGCCGAGGAAAATTGAACGCACGGAAACATAGCAAATTAAGTTTTAGTAGCGGCCTCAACAGATATCTGCATTTGCAAATTTTACTTCTTTTCTTATTTCATGATACACTTCTTTACTGCAGTGAAGAGCAGGAGAATCACGTGAGAACAAAGCAAATTGAGTCACCAAGACATGAATATTCAAATGCATGCTGTATATTTGGATCATCATCAGCTCACTTCCAAGTGCTTGCCCTATTGACTTTTGGCTCACAGTGTCTGGTGTCCCCTTACTTGTGCAAGCAGATGTTATCAAAGGAACGTCCAATTATCTAAAGTAAAAGCAAAGATAAGAAAAAGACGATTAAATGATCATTCCGAGGAACTTAAATGCTTTAGCTTGGCTTAAAGGTCACACGGTCATGTCCAGCTAAGCGGGTAGAGAAAGGCTTCCATACTTCCTAAATTAGGTGTCTGATCCCCACTGGGCCCACAATTTTTTTTTTTTTTTTATTTTATTTACTGATGGATTGATTGCTTTTTTCCTTGTGTCTGTTTTAGCCAGATGGCGCAGAAATTAGTTGAGGACTGCCATCTTTAAAAGGCCTTAAGTGCATGTGTGCATGCACACTGTCTTGTCTAGTCTTTACAAAACCATGCTAACTTTATGACTGTTAAAATTTCTATCACATAAGTTCAATAAGACAATTAATGTGCTTTGCTTCAACCGGTCACTTTTTGTTCTACTTTAAATATTTTGGATAGACAGTAACATCCAAATGAGTGGCTGTGAGTAAAATGAATCCATCAGGTCAAGGAGCTGAGATACCAAAGAGTATGTAATTTCTTGTAGCACCCAGCAGCAAACACAGGGTGCATACAGAGGATCCAGGTGCAAATTATGTTTGATATTAAATGGTCCAGACAGTCCTGAAAAAAGCATTCCGTCTTCAGGTGAAATAATGCTATTTGATTATTCTTCAAGCACAGAAGCAAACACCAACGCGCACCAACTCTAGTCAACATATCATGGTCTGAGAAACACATAATCAGTCGGCATTATATACCAGCTGTAGGTGGTATTTTTACACAACATGTGTTGCCTAGAACATAACTCAGAAAGAACACCAAAATAAAAGTGTAGCCCCCATGCACACCATGGGCTGGGCAGAAGTGTAAGAACCCAACTTTACATTTTACCTGTGAAGTCGGTTAATGTGTGGCTTGTATAAGGGGTGAAAAAGGATGTACATTGTTACAAGATCAGAGCGCTTATTATTATTATAATTATTAATTAATTATGCAGTTGTAAACTATAAGCATTGACTGAACTTCCACTGAACAGCAGATGTACATAATGTTCATATTAGGAAACACTGTAGTTTTCACAGTAGTTTCTAACTATTAGGGATAATCTGAGCCCACTGAAAGCCAAAGAAACTTCATTGTTCACTTGTACAGGTTTAGAGGCTCTTACTGCAGTCTTAAGGACCAGTAGTAAGCAGACTAGACTGCAGCAGAAGGCAGGCTGAGCAGAGAGGTTGCATTTGAGGTGCAGCAGCGAGGGCAGGTGTTTGAGAAGGATGGTGCAGTCCCAGAGAAGGACACTTTTTCCTCCTGTACAGAAATGAGCCAAACTACTGCTATAGGTCTGTAATGTGTGGAGAAGAATCTTGGATGTGCCAGGTATGGAAATGTGATTACATGCAGTCCACCAACAGAAAAAAACAAAACAAAAACAATGTTGCATAGTCAGACCGTGGTGACGGTAATTGTAGGAAGACTGCTGGGTCACTGAAAAGCAGGAATTGAGTGACAATTGTTCACCCCAAAGAGGAAAACAAAGCTAAAAAATAATTAAAGTTCAAGAAAGCAGCATGAGAAGCGCAGACAGTGGCCCAAGTGGACAGTTCTCATTCTGTTAAACACTCAGTTTCACTTCACTACAAAGAATTTCTTGGTCTTCTAAGAGACTGACAACAAAGCAAATGAGAATAGTCCACATAGCAGTTGTTCCACATATTTCTGACACTGTCACAGTACACAGCTACAACATGTAGCTGTGTATTTCTACTTGGCTTGATGCAGTGTATCCAGCAGGGGTTGGATCACCATAAGGAATAATGCATTGCATCTTTTGTCCTTTGTAGACTGAAAAATGGGGATCAGAGTAAATCTTTGGTGAGGATGAAGTGCACTAAAGGAGGATGAATGTCCAAATTTATCCTGGCTTTGGATGGCTATGCATTTTAGTCCTCTTTCATATTTTATTGCATTGTATACAGGTTTGTTAACAAATGGAAACAATCTTTCTAATTCTTTATAATAAAAGTTTAACAGGCCATAAACATAATTGTATAACTGATATACATACACATGAAAAGAGGGCAATAATTCTGTTATCAGTGGTTTCCTATTCTCCTTTTTCTGAGAAACTGAGAATGTTAAAACATCTTCAGTGTACTTATTAGTATGTTGTGAACATGTAGCTAGGGGGAATCAAAAAGGTCAAGAATTAGCCCTTAGCATCAAACAGACTGGTACTCATCAACTGGCAAGAAGAGTGCTAATGGTTCTTCAGGTTTTCTTGGGTTTTTGAACTACTCTCCTGAGTGCTGAAACAAAATATATATATATATATATGTGTGTGTGTGTGTGTGTGTGTGTATATGTATATATGTATGTATATATATATATATATATATATATATATATATATATATATATATATATATATATATATATATATATATATATGTGTATGTATGTATGTATGTATGTATATATATGTGTGTATGTATGTATGTATGTATGTATATATATGTATGTATGTATATATATATGTATGTATATATATGTATGTATGTATATATATATATGTATGTATGTATATATATATGTATGTATGTATGTATATATATATATATATATATATATATATATATATATATATATATATAAAATCCACTGGTGACAACAAGTGAGAGTGTGTCTATCACCACAATACAGAAAACAGCATGATAGGAAAGATGGTCTGATAGAAGGCAGCAATGTATTGAACACAAAACCTGTGTTTTCAAGTGTCCATCAACTGCCCTTTCTTGGCCACTTGAGGCTAAGTGCCTCCTTCAAGGAGCAACTCCATGCATTAGGAGAAGTATGAGTGGCTGGGCTCCAGGAGGGTAAATTTAAGGTTGTCCCTGTAAGAGCATCTGTGGCACTAGACAAAGTTGAGGAAGGCAGCCTTGTCACTTAAAACATCTGATTAACTAAAACCTGCAGCTGAAGCTGATTGATTAAATGTCCTCACGGGCCTTATCATTCTGTTTATTGTTCTTTTTCTGGGGGGTTTTAGCAGTCAGCAGCAAAGTGCAGAAAATACCTCATTGTCTTCTTACCTATTGTGAAGGTTTTGCAGTATATCCAAACAAAAATAATTTTATAATATTAACAAATCACACACTGGCTTCTGTATAATACATTTCTTAAGTCACACCTTGCTCTTGTAGTTGCAGTTTTGTATTTTGCCCTTACATCTTCTAGGGAGGAAATTCATATCATATGGAGATAACTTATTGTTAACTGTGTTTTAGAAGTTTAAAAAAATGTGTGTACTAGAACACAATTTATCCACAGTCTCGTTTAAATAAATGGGTAAATAACAGTCCAGTGAGATGGATTGTTTGCATTCGCATTGTAATATTTGATATACACACGAGCTTATCCTTTAAGTCTGATACGAAGCGATGATGCTTTATTTTTAAGATACCCCTGCTGCACCAAGTAGGGGGCGGTTGCCATGACACAGTGCGCTGTAGGCATTGGCCTGTTTCATGCTACCTTACCTTCCCTCTTATCGCGGGTAAAGGCAGGCTGGTGATGCTACTGGATGAAACCTTTAGTAAGGCGGGGAAAAACTGTATGACTTCATCATAGCGAGTGGAGCACTGCAAAAACCTGCATTCTAAAACAAATTCTTCTTACGCATAAAGTCCCGTTTTTTTCTCCACTGCTCAACGAAATGGTTTAGGAAATACATGGAAAAGTTGTATTATAATTCTGAATTGTTAAAAGTTAAAATAACTTCTCCTCAAAATAGGTCAATGTAAAAATGTAGATTTTTCCCTTTTTTTAGAGCAGTTTTCATGTATAGTCGCTAATGAGTGAAATGAATAAATGAATAAACAAACCAACAAAGGTAATGATAATAAAGTTAGAATGTTAAAGTAGCTTTATAAAAGAAGGGGGCAATGAGAGGAGGGGGGAGAGAAGATAGAGAGAGCCTTCAGTTGAGGGGTGGCTGGAGAGGGAGGGCCGGACGCATGACATCATTCCCTCAGCTTCTCTGCACGGACAGAGCTCTGGTTTCTCCAAGTGCGCACGGCGGCTGCTGCTGAGGGAACGACTCCTCCTGCCGTACCCAGGCGCGTCCTGAGCATCCTGCGCTCTTGGGTGGATTTTAAAATCACTACTTAAGCCGGGAGGGGAACCCGTGTACGGTTCCTCACTGGACCTGCCGCGGGGACGCACATATTTAACACAAACCCGGGGATTATTGTTTGTTTTAAACATGAAGATGTGATGGGTTTATGAGCTGAGAGAGAGCGAGAGAGTGAGAGAGAAAAAAGAAATAAAAGCTGGAACTCCGACGCCGACAAAAGGTAGGCAGACTTCGCAGCCTGTTTTCCCGAACAGTGTTCGGCTGCTTTTCTTCCACTAGACCTTGGTTTTTATGTCATGGTTTTATCTGTGTGTAAAAGAAAGGGGGGGGAGCATCAGGCATGAGGTCTAGGAGCGCACAGACCTCTTCTGTCGTCTTAACACCTGCACGGAGAATAAGGCAAGTCCCCAAAGAAAGCGTTTCAGAATACTGCAAGAAAGCACGTTCAAGCTGAAACGGGGCTTAGCGACGGAACGAGATGCTCGAAAGTCCCGGACTCAGCGGGAGATTCGACTCTGCCCTCGCAAAGGTGCTGCTATAGTGGCAGAGCATCTCTGCCGCTTGAATAACGGGGATACGTTCACGAACGACGGTCGCAACAGGCACTGCTTCCCTTTTCTGTTCTGTTCTCCCACTCACTTAATTACAAAATGAAACAAGAAGCCTGGGTGGTTCTGCAGCAGAAAGGCGAAGCAAGATTTCTTTAAGGTCTTCTTTTACTCCTCTTTACGCAGCATAGATCTTCTTTGGAACATTTCACATATTTCTTAATCATCCGTTTTTTTTCGGGCGGGGGTGTGTCTCTCTCTCTCTTTCTTTCTGTCTTTCTCTCTCCGTATGTGTGTGTGGTGGGAGGGGGTTCTCCATCTAGCAAGTGCATCTCCACAGGGGGGTGTTTCATTGACCAAGTCAATCGTGACAGGCATTTCGTTAGAATCCGGCTATATAAGCATGCCCACAGACCAGGACACATCCAGCTCTACTCGTAGGCATCGACCGTAAAAATGTTATTTTCGATCATTTCTGTCCTCTGTATCTCTTTCCCCTTTCTCTCTGTGGATCTCTTGTTTGATCAATATTCAAGCCTGAGCTGTAAATGTTGGACTTTGAGAGCGGTGTTTGGTCTGCGCCCCTGGACGGGCTTTTGCTTTTGCGCATCACGTTGCCTCTGGCTTGTAGAACGTATTTGGGCTCGTTTCGAGGTGCGCCACTCGAGCTTTCCACAGAGCCACCGAGGTGGAGTCAGCACAGCAATGACACTGACTTTGTCTAATTGCCAGTAACGTCCTTACTGAAGCTGGAAACTCCGAAACGATTGGAATTTGCTCCCGTCTGTAGATCCTGTCGCTCCCGTTGACATTTGACGTGAAAGACCTTGTGTTTAGCCTCTGAAGACATATCTAAAAAAATAAAAAGCTGGTTTTACACACACAGCGCGCGCGCGCACACACACACACACACACACACACGCACACACACACACACACACACACACACACACACACACACACACACACACACACACACATTCTAAATTAAACAGTCCCCCGGACACGGACTAGAAGCTGAGTAACCATCTTTTAACTTTTATAAGATTTGGATGATTCCTCTCATAGTTTAATATTTTTGTAAAAGCAAAGCAAACACATCACATCATGTGTCATTCGGATTCATTCTTATTATTATTCATGAGAGCAAGGATAGTCTTTTTAGGCGATTTCTTATTTCTAACAGCGTATTTTTATTTGGAGTTTGGTTTTGCCATATTTGCCACAAAACAATTTAGTCTATCATTTTCACGAAGTTGTTGCATTTCCCATCTTGTTCCATCTCTTTGTTTCGATCGCAATGAGCGCATCACGGGTCCGCAAAGCTCATAAAAGCCAGAGGAGAGAACAATATCTCGCCCGCGCCCGGGTTGTTAAAAGAAAATGGCTTTATTCATTTTTCTCTGTACCAGTGGTAACTTAGTTATAGCTTTTTTATGGTGCCTGGAAATGGCTCACAGGCTCGCGGTGCTATGTAATGTAATCAAATTTATGATGTTGCTGTGTATTACAATTCCCTGTTATGCTCCGTCACATGAGAAATTTGGAGTGACTCCCGCCCCCTCGCCCTATCCTCCACACGGGCAAAACACAATGCCCAGAAACATCAGAACAAGTCAGGTTAACAGCCACCAGTGGGCTGAAGAAGAAGAAGCACACACCCCTCGCCCCCCACTTAAAATAGCCCACGATGCTTCCTAAATTATATTCTGACTTATGCTACCACAAATTTATTCAAGCAACCAACCACATGCCTCTTGAGTTTTACATTTTTCACATTTCATGCACATTTTTTTTCCAGTAACAGTCAAAGGTTTGATTTCTGCAAGGAAGATTTAGAAATATGCAGAGCTGATTTCGTAATGATGAAACAAATGATGTGATGCAGCTTAGCACACAGAGCAAGACATGCACACATACAGATTTGTATTCCCTGATCTTTTTTTAGGCAGGACAGCACACCTTGGGATTCATTTGGCTATTATTTGTATGATTTTAATATTTCAGTCTAATTTCTAATTCAGATCCATATTTTAGAAAGATGTGTCGCTATGTTTCTGTCCTCCTCTTAATATTAAGATGCAGTGGTACCCAATGATCACTAACGCAGAGCACAGTCTTTCCTGTCTGACAGGCCTGTGGAAGAACAGCCTTTCCTTCATACTTAATTGGAGAACACATTTTATGCAGTTCTTCAGCATCCAGTGTGTGTTCATGGAGCAGTCAAATACCCATGTTAGACATGCAAAAGAGGTCATTCTAACAGATCAAGGATCAAAGATCTGGATAAAGTCAGTGAGGACTGTTCTTTAACAAATAATATTGTTGCTGGATGTCTTGATACTCCTCTCGTTCAAGATCTTAGTTGCTCGGGTGGCTGAGGTGCAAGGTGAAACCCTCATTGACACAACCAGTGAGACCAGTGAGTGCAGAGCATTAAAGGTGTTGTAATAGAAGTGTATGTTAGCTTTTCTTAATATTCAGGCTCTATGAATGCATGAAATGTGTAATAGGATGGCATGTTAGCATCCGTTGTTTGCTTCTGCTGAAATATGCTTTAGATATGCTTACCTGTCACCAGCTGTGCAGTCAAGATACTTTCAGGCACACGAGTGAGGCCACGGCTGTTAAAAATCACCAGCGGACTTGCAAATATGTAGAGCGACAGACAAGCACCTACAGACTCACACACATAAATATATGATTTTATAACAAGATGAGCCATATTCTGCAGTTTCATCAAAAGCTACCAAACCAAAATTTTTGGTCACGCTATTAACACAGGTGAAATGAAAATGGATGTGGAGGGCTGGTAGAGCTATTTATGGAAACTCAGATGCTGTAAAGTAACATCAGAAAGAAAAGAGAGAGAAGAAAATATTTAATCATAGGCACCCTTCATGGAGCGTTTCGTCCATGTGCACTGAGGCAGTCTAATTACCAGGAGAGTGCTTGTTAGTTGTCACCTCCAGATAAACAATGGGCTGTCCCCCCCCCCCCCCCCCCCCCCGCCTGTGGCAGAGTTTGAAATTCTGGGTAACAAAATGTCAGTTTCAGTGTCCATTCGCCCTCATCTCTGCATCTCTGCAAATAAACCAAAGTAATTTAAATGCATGTTAATAGCGTAAAAGAAGATTGACATCTAGAACCAAACAACTGCTGACTGCCACTCCAGAGGTGATTAACTTATTAAAGAAAAACTAGGGAAGGATAGAGTAATGTGACAGCGCATTTTGTAATCAGCCTTGTGTTTCAACTGTGCCCTATTGTACAGTAAATCTTGTCAGAAAGCATATTGTCCTGAAATATGCTAATGAGTTCTGGAATATTCTAACAGCAAAGAAAGAAATGTCCTTGCATCCTCTGAATTTGTCATTTCAAACAGCTGAGATATAAGCTCTTTAGAGAAAGTTGACTGTCAGAATGGGGGCAAAATGCACTATTCAAAACTTTTCCATGAACATTCTGACCTGGTTTGAGCCTACCATTGGGCTTGACACTTTAATGGCTTTGATATGTATGCATTTTCCCAGCACAGCTAACATGTCAAGCAGGAAGATGTTGTCTGATCCCAGAATAATTGAAATGTTATCCTTCATTCCAAGTAAGGAAAGGAATCACTTGTGAGGGATGGGGTTAAAAGCCTCTGGGCCTTCCCCTTCTTGTCTAATGTGTTATTCTTAATCTAAAAAAAAAAGAAAGAAAAAAGATTACTTCGTAAAGCAGGTTCTTTTCACGTCACAATCCCAGTCAAATAATGTGTAAAGATTATAGTGGCCAGAGGAAGTATGTTGTACTAGTTTTGCATTTTGCTTCATTATGGTTTCATTACGCTGTTTAATTTCACTGGTAAGCATAATGCCAAAATATATCATCACGAGACATACCGCCTTTGTGGTATGGATGTGTTATATTACCTATAGTTTCATGTATTTCCAACAAAAAAAAACACAGGTGCTGTAGTCAAGTTGACACCAAAAAAAATGCTGAAATCACTTATACTACTGATATCTGTGGCCATGGAAGGGGCTAACACAATAATTCCTTCTCATTCACAGATGCAGCCATATGAAAAAGTCCAATTTTCTTACCCAGCTTTCCCTGTAATGCTAAGTGACGTTTGATTCTCAATCCTGATGGAATATAGAGTGGTTCTCAAAAGGCATCATGACAGAACTGGCATTGCACCAGCACCCTACCGACATCATTAAAGCAGTATGTCAAGCATCGCACTTTAAAACAGGTCTTTAAAGATGACTACAGTGGTAATCTGTAGTCTTAGAAAACCCAAGCTCGTGCCAACAAATACTATGCTCAGATGTAAAGTGCAGAAGGAGGCAACGTAGTTGACAAAAATGTGGCACAAACTACAACTAGGATACACGTTAGGATAGAACTATACTATAAAATTCCCATAGGATTATAGACACATTTCCAAAAGTGCTGATAAACACAGCAGTGCCTTTGCCTCCTCCAGCTAACACAAAGCTTTACACTGCACTGTTGCAGAAAGCCAGGCTCAGAGCCCCTCCCCTCACTAGCAGCTGAACACCTGAACAATAGCACAACAAACTTGGTGAATCATCTTAAAGACTGGCACTCTGATGTTTATGGGAAATTTTGTAGGTAAAGTAAAGCTTATTATGATAAAAGTTAGCCTGGCTAGCACACACTAGCCATTGGCCAATTAATGATTAGCAGTTACCCAAGAGCCACATTAGCTATCTGTTAAGTTCTTATTAAGATAGCAGCTAGTGGCAGTGGCTAATAAAACAATGACGTAATGTGAAAACCACAGTTTGTAGAAAGTAATTTATTTAGCACGGGCTACAAAGTGACCCTCCAGCCCTCATTTCAGACTATATTTCATTTATTATTTTGGAGGCAGTTATACTTGTTTTTGCATTGATGGGAAATAAGGTGGGTGGGGGGGGGGGGGGGGGGGGGACGACTAGCTCTTCTCTTGAACGTACCACTGCCTCTCAAAACATTTGTCATGTCTCCAGTTGCACTCCAAGCACTCTAAAGATGCTACATGCTCATTGCTAACTCATGTAAACACCTGTAAAAGAAATTAGTCCATTCATTTTTCGTGTGGGGTTCACAAAGGCAATGGGAATGTATATAATGCACAATTGAGATTTCCTGAGAACTAAGTAAAAAATGAACAGAAATTTTGCTTTATTCGTCTCTTTTAACCAATAAAAAAATTCTCAGATCCACAACTTACAAAACATCGATGGCTGTGAGCTTGGCAGGATGTTTTCAGGAAATCAGACAATTAGGAAACCTCTCACTGGATACATGTAAATGTCCTTTGGGAAAACAATTTTCCTCCCGGGGGTTGTGTCTCTTGAAGGTCACAGCAGCATTTCACCTCCCCACTTGTCTTCCCCATAACTACACCACTGGGTATCGCTGGATGCTTCCTGCCAAGCTAGTGAGGGGAAGCTGATGATGGTATGGGTCAGTGAGGCTGATGCATTGTGACAACAGCAAGAATAATAAAACACTGTCTCGCCTGTTTACTGCTCGCCAGCATTATAGTCAAAGGATTGACAAAGAATGAATGATTCATATCCTTTCGTGGATAGTCATTTATGTTTGATTCAGAGGTGTATAGTAACACACCGGTCGTGGTACCTTTGGGGCGTGGTGTGGTCATCACCGGGAGTAGGTGAATGGCTGAAGATGCTGGTGAGGTGAGGAAGGAGATAGAGAGCATGTCACACAATAGCAGGGCTGAATGAAGACAGAGAGAGGATAGCACTGGTGGTGGCCTTGTACATTTCATCTGGAGGCCCTAATAAAACCCTCACAGGCCGGCATTGATCTCTCCCAGAATAATCCATTTAGACTGAGCGTGCCTGGCCATGTGGGGCCTCTTCAATTATTTATGGGAGAATGCTGTGCAAGCTTCCGTTGGGATGCAACAATGTGCCCTGGGAAACCTGTGAACTGCAGATTGCTGGAGAGCAGGGGAGACACTACATTTGGAAGGAGGAGAAATGGCAGATGGAAAAAGAGAACCAGCTGGAGAGAGATATGAGGGACAGGGGGAGAAAAGGTGGACAAAAGAAAACATGGAGGGAAGGTGAAAAAATTGCAAATTTGAGAAGGAAGGATGATGACAGAGGGAAAAAAAGAAAGAACAGAGAAGCAGGAATGGCAAGGTGCCGAGGTGATGAAAACACAGGAAAAGACAAAGAAGAAGAAAAGTCTGCAGGGTTAAGTTTAAGAATGCAGCCTTTAAAAAGACAAAGGAAGAGGAGCGATGGGTGAAAATGGAGGATAGACGAAAAGCAAGGGTGGGTGCAAAAAAAAAAGGAATTATATGTAAGGAAATTAAAGAAAGGAGATGAAAAAGGGATATGGAAGAAAGGATGAGGTGGGTAATGAGGGGGCAGAACATACTGAGTAGTAGTGGGAGAAACTGGTACAGATAATGGAAAGAACAAAATAAAGTCAAACAAGAGTTAAAAGTAAAATAAGGAGCAGGGAATAAAAGTAGGTACAAAAAGACAGGGGGAGGGAGGGAGGGGGAGGAATGGGGTAAGGAAGCATCAGAAGTAGAATTATAGATGAGAAAGGGTAGAAGAGTTGACAGGAAATGAGGCAGGAATAGATGGATAGGAAGAAGGTGGAGGATGGGACCTTTAAAGCAATGCATGAACATCTATTGATCATGGAAGAGTTATGGTTGCTATTGTGCTAAGTGGAGACATGCCAGCTTGACTGGCTGTACAGTTGATCATTATTCCTGCTGCAGTCACCTTTTATGCTGTGTTGTAAAAAACCCATGGCATTCTTGCATTTAGTGTTGTGTTTTGATGAAAAGTTTATTCAAATCTTTTGGAAGATTATTTAATCAAAGTGACTTTCACTGTGTCACCACAGGTTTTTCGGGGTGATTTGGTCATACATCTAAGGTTAATCTAATGAGGTATGATAGTTCTTTTCATGCCAGGCTACTTATCCTAAACTTCCTGCTGCACAGTGTATTTTGTGCAATTAGCAGTCCGCAGGCCTCTCAGAAATCCAGACAGATTTATCTCACCTATAATTCCCAGCATCCTATTAGGTTTTCCATCCAGTGCCTCCTGCCAAATCCAGATTTATGATTCTGCAAAAGACAACTAAAATGGAAACTTTTGTCTGTATGGTTGAAAGATTATGTCTAACACATTCTGAGATGGTATATCTTTGCTTCACAGTGTCTCTAACCCTAGTGACCTCTTGATAGCTTCTCTAAAAGCTATTTTAGCATTTAGAACATTGGACGGCGCTGTAGTGTCGCCTCACGAAAAGCTCCTGGGTTCAAATTCAACCTGGGGCTTCACTGTGTGGAGTTGGCATGTTTTTTCTGTGTCTGTCTGGATTCCCTCCTGGTACTCTCACAGTCTAAAGACATGGGGCATAGGCTAAGGCTAATTAGTTATTCTAAACTTCCTGTATGTGTGAATAGTAGCCTGTCTTTATGTATTAGTCCTGCAACAGAATGATGACTTGTCTGGAATGAACCCTGCCTATTGCCCTGTGACAGCTGAGATAGGCCCCGACCCTTCCGGTGCCCAGAAGAGGATGGATGGAAGCTATTTTAGCAAAATCTTCACACTTTTCTATTTTCTTCCATGGTAAAACTACCATATTAATTCATTAAGAACAGTTGTGCCATCTGTCCTTAAATGATCTGCATTCCACATTAATCTTAGATTAATATAGCCGGCATTTAATTTTTTGATTATATCAAGTCGTGAGTGTACTACATTACAAACTCTCAGTGGCAACACAAAGGGGAAGGGACTTCTTCAAATGATTTAAACTGTTAGTGAAGTACTAATTGAGCAGACATGCAGTGGCAATGGGGGGAAAAGAACTGTGTAGTGGCTATTACATAGGCTATGTCAAACTGCTTAATCAGATTTGCTAAACGGTGTGGCGGTGTAGTTATTAACTAAAGATAGCAAGTTTCTCTTTAATTAGTAGGATCCCATTTCCCACCCCTCTTCCTCCTCCCAAGCAGCCACCCAGAATTTATTGTGTGTCCGCAGACATTGATTATCGGATTCTAGTAATTGTTTTGTCTTCGCTTGATTAACAAACCTATGTTTTCTCCAGAGGCTATGTTCAATAGCAGCCATTAATGGCAGGTCTCTGGCACAACTGTGAATGCTAACGAGATGCTTACGATGATTGCAACGGAAATGCATGAAGACTTTCACAGGGTGAAGAAAATGCTTCCTTATTTTCTCAGATTTAAAGAACAGCAAAGTTTAGTAAAAGGTTTCGGACACAAATTTTTGAGTTTGATTGGTCCCTCCGGTTGATGGTGCTTTGTGTTTTTTGTGATTCCAGTCCGGCACACACAGGCAAGATGATAGATCTGTGGATGGCTGTGTAAACCTTGGCATTGTTGGCATGTCAGGAATTTGAGCAGTCTGCCTCGTTTTTGATCTTCTCTTTTTTTGAGAGAGGTTGAGGTGAGAAGCAGAGTGCATTCCAGCTGCTGAGGAATAGGCATATAATGAGAAAGAGGCAGAGGGGTGATGGAGAGCTTTTGGGGGAGCTTCGGGTCATGCTAAGGGGCTTGAAGAATTCAAGGGCATAAGGTTTGGATGTAAGCACACTAGTGTACTCAGATTCTTTATATGTTTTTTGTAAGCCCTGTTACAAGTAAGACCTTTACCTTTTATCTGATGCCTTTCAAAGGTACCTGCCATTCTCTGTCTACTACCACAACACCATGACTGGTCTTTGACTCTTATTTCAGAAGAATGCATTTGGAAAAATCGAGATTATTTCTTTTCATATATCAAAATGTACAAGAAACATTTGTGTGAGCATGCTGTTACTTTGAAATAATAAATTGGCTGTTCTATTCAACATCCAGGAGGAATTTGGATCACTTATGCAACATTTGTGAATGAAATGATCCAAAGACACCAACTGTACAATCTTATGACCGTGTTTCAGTATACCACTACTGCACAGTGTGGGCGCCAGCATAGAACTTTCCTGTCAAAGACCTGAAAGTGACTCAGCCTGCAGTAATATTGAGCTGGAATGCACAATTCTGTTGAAATCTAATAAGTTGCTTTTCATTGATACCTGTAGCGACACATCCTTACAAAGCAACCCTTTTAGTGCAATAACCAGTGCAGTTTTCATTCTTTTGTTGCCCTCCCAGTAATGCAGCATGCTGCACTGAACCATCTGGATGTAATTCTATTTTTCCTGGCTTCTCAGCAATTAATTCTATTACATTTCAATTGGTTTAGCTACACATGTCTACCTGCATTTTAGATCATTTTGTAGTTTTTTTTATTTTTTAAATAACCCCACAATTTTCCTGTTTCCAAGTTGATGAAATTAATTGTATTTGTAAGAAAATGAAGAAGTGACAACTGATAAATGCAGTCAGTGGGACTTTTATGCTGGCTTCCCCTGTGACAATCAACTTTAGGCCTCAGTCTGCTGCTTGAGTTGTCTGTCGGTTTGTGCTGTTAGCTCAAACCAGCTGCTGAAGCAAGAACAGGATGCTGAGGGAGACGAGGAATGAGCTCTACTTAAAAGTAATTTATATTTACTGTCGTTTTGTTGGGTGAAGAGGAAGTGACAAATGCGAGCTTGTTGTTTATGAGGCCTGGCTAAGTGCTGGCAGGGCTGCTTTTCTCTGAGGTAGTTGGCTCTGTGTTTAATTCATGTCCTTGGGAGGTGCATTGCTTTGTGGCGTAGTGTGTGGCAGGCGAGCTAATGAGAGGTGAACCTATCTGCTTCTTATTCTCCATCTGCCTCCCTCGCACTTTGCCCCTGCTTTCTCCCACTTCTTGCCCCTGTCTCTCCTGCTTTTCTGTCCTCAGTCTCTGTTTTGACCTTTTTTCTGCTTTCGACCCCGTCCTCACAGCGCCTTTCATTTTCTGTTACTTTGAGCCGTCGTGGAAAACGCGTACACAAAATTTCCTTGAAATTGCCCCCTAGCTTGCTGTGCTTATGTGGATGTGAAACATGGAAATGGAGCATACTCCTTGTCATCACTTCCTGTCAAATAAATCATTCAGACCTTTGACAAAACCCCAAATAGGACTGCCAATTTTCAAAGCTGTCCCGTTCATCACTTTGATTAATCTTCTCAGAGATGGAAACCATGTTACCCCCACCTCCCAGCCATCACCACATACTTACATACACACTCTCCCTTCAGTCCTTCACCATCACACATTTACAGTCAGCGAGTTAGCTGGAGAGGCTACCCTGCATTCAGTTTTCAAAGGAGAAGCAGTTCAGTGCAGCACCAGTGGATGTGGGCTCTAAAGCACCCTGAAAGAAAGACAGGAGAACGACAGGGGTGAGCTGAAATGTTGACCTCTTTGTCACCTCAGCTCAGCTACATCCACTTTCTTCTCCTCTTTCTCCTGTGTACCTTGTAAGGTGCTGTTTTAATTGACATGAAGAAAAAAGCTCTAGTTATCTGGCTGCCTGCTCCTGTTTCATGTCACAACTTTTTTTCCCCCCCTTCCTTGTTCCTTGTCCATCATTTCTCTTCTCTGTGTCTTTGCCTCTTAGGCTTTCCCTTCTTTTTATCTGTATTTTTTTGTTTCTCTCTCTCTGCCTCTTCCTTTCTGTGCCTGTCTTCCTTCAGCACAGAAACGCACCGTTCCCCACTGATTGCCTGTGTTGTTTCCCTCCTCTTCTTTCCTCCTTGTCTAGTTATTTACATCTCTCTGCCTCACACCAGCCTACTCAACTTGTCTCTCTGTTCTCAGCTCTGACTTGAAATCTTTATGTAATTGCTTCGTAAATTTTGAAATGAGGGTATCAGCTCGGCTGCATAGATTCCGTTTGGAAAACAAAACAATGGCACATGTAGCGGTGATATCTATGCTAGTTCCGCAACAGACGTAATATTAAATCAGTAGACAGTAAACATGGAGGGGGCTGTAATCAAGATAATGTGTCAAAATATCGGCTCAAATAAGTGCACAGAGGACTTGCAAGGTGTGTGCCAAGCTGTGACACTTGCTTCTACAAGGACTTTGGTTCCAGCTCTTCCTCCATTATTGAGCTGTCTATATTTCCATCTGGCATCACCTGCCAGTGGTAAACTTTCTCCTTCCATCCGCTGCTTTTCAGTGCATGACGAGTTTTGTTTGACTGACACTTCTGTACGTTCTTCCTATGTTCGGTCTATTCAGCCCAGAAAATGAAAGAAATCCATTTTCACTTAGATCTGTAAAGATAGCAGCCCATCTCTCAATATTATGTGTTTTCATCCATTTCATGATGGACTCGTGAGCAGCTGAATATCATCCTTGCCTCCTGGAGACAGAGGACAGACAGTAACTGTTCTTTGTTATTGAAACTACCTTTGGGTCACGACGAGTCAGTGATATTTCGGAGTTTTTCAAAGATGGGTTTTGTTGAGTCCTACAAGCAACATATTTTTGAGTTTATGATCAGGTCCACACCGAGATGCGTATACGTGTCTGTATTAGCAGAGAGCAGTTATCCATCTTTAAACTGATCTTCAAAAGTGCACATCAATTCAATCCTTGTATTGCAATTACTGCAAAACCTACACACATCCAAGAGATGTACAATATATGCATAATACAAAAAAAGCATTGATAAAACCTGTATAGATGTCATCTAGCTTAATTTGGTATTATTCCTCTACAGTTCGTATGCTCCTTTCTGTAGGTCACTTCCAAAAATAGCCCTTAAGTGCGTAGCCTGTGATGGGACTTTCTATACTCCTGAGTCAAGTGCCATTCCCGTTTTACACTGATCGTCACCTGTTATGTATTTTTCATGGTTCTGAGTGTCTGTCTTTTTTTTTCATCCTGTATTCCCTTTTGCCCCTCTCCTCCCTAGGACCGGCTTGTCCTGTCACTCCAAGGTGGGCCTTCAAACTCTGGCGCATTTTTTCACAGCCGCCCTTTGTTTTCATCTATTGTTCTTAAAAGCGATTATGACCATCAGACAGGGCCATTAAATATTTAGTGAAGCTCAGGCTGCTGCTTTCCCTGGCTTCACAGGAACGCGCACCACAGATGTTCAAAGTGTCTCTCTGTAGGAAGGCGGTGCACAGATACTTTGAGGGGCAGTCACTCCATTAAAAAAAAGCTGCTTTTTGGACATAGAGTATGTGTAGATCTTGTGTGGTTCAGTGGCAGTGCTTAATGTGTTTCTTTGTCCTTTAGGTAGCGACACACACATATATGCCTTTGTGTTTGTGTGTGTCTGTCTCTCTGTTTTGCATTCACTACTCATTTATTTGCCTTCTGTCTTTGTCTGTTTTCGGTGCCTGCCCCTCGCATTATTTTGCTTTTCAATATTAGAAAATGTATATCTAACCTAATCCTCGTTTTCCACTGCAGAAAGAAACTGAATGACGAGTTGCTTGAGAGAAAAAATAAATAAACTCCTCTGCTATTGATTTAACTAAAAACGGTGGATTCACCAATTGCCTCTCCTGTTACTGCTACATTTAATATTGAAGTCCAAATCTGAGAAACTGCACTCTGGTGCAATACTCTATAACTATAGGAGAGAATTTTGTCCATCCCTGCTGCTTTCCACTCGTCATCTTCCTTTCTGTTTGGAATAAATCAGGTAAAGCTAAGGTTTTTCCACACTCTGTGATATGTATGCATGATATGTTTTGTGTTTCTTTTTAATATAATTTCAGTTCTGGATTATGGGTAAGCAAAAATCATGCTCACTGTTGTTTTTTTTATTGTAAAATATTAAACTGAAAATATTTAATTCATCAAGGCTTACAGGTTGAAAAGCTGCAACATTCATTGTTGAAGCCATCGTGCCCTTGCAGCATAACGGAGCTTTGTTGTCTTGGCTGTTGTTATTCAGAAGGATTTCAACTGAGAGAGCAGCCAGGAGTTCAGTGTCTTGCTCAAGGATGTTTTGGCTGTTCTAAAAATGAAAAGTGATGTGCCAGTTATGAGACGTCCAACCACAAGTCCATCCTGCCAGTTTATAATCTTATATTTACTGCAAGTGATGATGATGAAAAAATGTTTTGCCCTACTAGATATTATGTCTCATATTGCGTCTAATAATATGGCGCTGTCTGCTTACACCGAAGCTTCATTTTCTATAAACAAGTTAAGTGAGAAACACTCACTCTGTAGTGATTGTCTCATGGCTCCATATCTTCCTCCTGTAAGCTAAAGATGTACAGGTTAATGGAGTGGGAAACTCCTTCTGTCTGCATGTTTGTTTTGTCCTGCTCAGAAAGCTTTCGGGAATTCTCCATCATCTCAGTATAACAGACAGCATAAACCATTAGGAGTCCAGTTCACCTGTTTGGTGCAAATGAAAGTGAGAATACTTGCAATGGAGAGGCACAGTCCTCACAATGGGAATAGTTTTGCTGGTGGTGGCCACGATCCATTGCTCTCTCCTCATCCGTCCTTTTTGCTACTGTCCTCGTCACTCCTGGCATGAGGTGGTACCCTATTCAGGTTGCACAGGTAGTCCAGCTCTTCCTAAATGGCACATCCATATGTGCCACAGGAAGATGGCTTGCTGTGTCTACCTGCACAGTCTAAATACAATACAATGCAATTTTATTTGTATAGCACATTTAAAAACAAGGTGTATGCCAAAGTGCTACGCAGAAACCAAATAAGAGCAATAATAAATACAAGTTAATAAAATAATATAAGTACAAATAGAATATACTAACAGGTGGGAGACATAACTAACCAATGATACCAGGCATAGTAGGCACGAGCCGAAAGGCTGAAGGTTAAAACATAAAA
The DNA here is from genome assembly GCF_036321145.2 of Pelmatolapia mariae. Lineage (NCBI taxonomy): Eukaryota > Metazoa > Chordata > Actinopteri > Cichliformes > Cichlidae > Pelmatolapia > Pelmatolapia mariae. The sequence goes on from NC_086240.1 coordinate 35,528,994, forward strand.
ACATTAATAAAAGCAAAAAAGATAAGTTACAGTACAGTTAAAAATGCAGGGTCTAGGAGGCAGGGAAGGCAAGGCTAAATAAATATGTTTTTAATCGAGATTTAAAAGATTGAATTGAATTAGATGCGCGGATAGCTTTAGGAAGATTATTCCAGAGGTAGGGTGCAACAGAGGCGAATGCGCGGTCACCTCTGGTCTTAAGGCGGGATCTAGGTCGCACCAGGAGCATTTGGCCTGCTGATCTAAGCGCACTCCTAGGGGTATAAAAGCTGAGGAGATCCTAAAGATAGCTGGGCGCGGTGTTATTTATGATTTTAAAAGTGAGCAATAAGATTTTAAAATCAATGTGATGTTTAATGGGGAGCCAGTGCAGGTCGGAGAGAACTGGAGTAATAGACTCAAACCTACCTACCAGTTCCGGTTAAGAGACGCGCAGCAGCGTTTTGAACGAGCTGCAGTTTGTGAATAAGGGCAGAATGGAGATAAATAACACTGAGATGATCCCAGGAATTGGGCCATTAAGTGAACAGAGCAGGGCAGGGCAATTTAAAGGCATTAACCAATCAGCAAGACCAGAATCTGCTCCTTTGTGCAAGAAGGAACAGGATGACTCCTGCCAGGGCCCCACAAACTGAACTCTAGCAGTCTTTTTAAATGCAGCTCAATTGGAGTTTGCCTGAGAACATCAGAACTGGCATGTCCACCACTGGCACCCTGTTCCCTTTATATTTGACAGTAGGTCACACTGAGTGCATGTGACAGATGTGAAAGTGTCTGGAGACACCGTGGCAAACGTTAAGATGCCTGCAACATTATCCAGCATGACCAGTTAGTCAGTTGGTCGGTGAAGCATACCCTTAGAGTGTCACACAGACCTCAACGTGCTGTTGCGTACTGGGCTAAAATCCTCAAACCCATCATCAGACCTTATGCTAGGGAAGTGTGGACTGGGTTCCTTGTGGAGCAGGACAATGAGGCCTCATGTGGCCAGAGTGTGTAGGTAGTACATGGGACATTACATATTGGTGCATCTGAAGCCACTATAGCTTACTGATGCCCTGATCCAGGTCTGAGAGGAGATCACCCAGCGCTCCATCTATTGTCTTACCAGGAGCATGCCCAGACATTTTCAGGCATGCATGCAGGTACATGGGGGTCATAAACATTATGGCAACATCATGATTCAAGTTGGATCAGCTTGTGATTTCAATTTTTTAGTCCAGCCCTCAAAGCACTGAAATAACAGATTGCATCCCTCTCAGATGTTTTAGTTAGAGCAGTGTGTCTCTGCCTGTTTAAATGCTTATTCACTGCTGAGGTGTCACCTCCAAGAAAATGAGGGTATTTTGTTTTTCAGCTCACCACATACTAGGTCAGGACCTCTGTCCGTGACATTGTATTTTACCCTCAAAAAGTCTGAAAGGTTGTATTTTAACAAATACCAGGATCTTTGCCCAAAAGGAATCAATCAGGGTTGTTTCTAACACCTAATCCAGTAGTATCTGAAATTGAAAAGTCTAAAACTAGCAGTCCAAGACAAGACACAAGCAACTGTCCTCTGGGTGAACAAATTTATACCTTTACCACCCCAACTGCGCTGTAAAGCAGACTTGTTTTCATTTTTTTATGCCTCCTTATCCACAAAGATGCTATTCTAGAGCTCTACCTGTATATTAAAAAGTGACACTAATGGAGTACCCAGTGCATTAAAATGAGACTGTGTGGACAAACTGAACAAATCCACAAGAGTTTAAAACATGAATACTCCTCATTCTGTTGAAGGTGGATAAAGGAACTCAAAAACACACCTAGTGCAGCTTTGAATCTCTGTAGAAGATTAAATCACTGGTTAAGGCAGACTTTGGGTGCAGCTAAGAGGTGTATTTCAAAGACGCTGAAGAGCCTATTCATACTTATCCATGAGTGAGTTATGTTAATTGATGAAAGTCCTTGGTTTTAATGGCCATGTAGTAGCTGGTATTGAGAAGAAAGTGACAAGCTGTGATATGTGCTTGTATGGGCCAGCCAGCTAACCCTCTCTCTTTCTTCCTCCCTTTTTGCCTAATGGTTGATAATGAAGAGGGCATCTTTACAGAAATGACATGCGCATGTCCTTTACTAGGAACAGACGCACGCATAAAGGCTGGGCTGACTGCCCTTCAGAATACTGGACCTGACATTAATCTTTAAATGACTGTTGCTTCTTCCCTAAGACTTTCAATCCATTAGTGGCTACATCTTGAGATGGAGGGAGATTGCCAAAGAGCCAAAGACAGAGAGCGGGCAGCGTCTGTGTGTATGTGTAAGTATGTGTTGCGGATGTGTTGCGGATGTAGAATGGTGGAGAGAGTGCAATGGAAAGGATGATGTCAATGATAATGGAGGATGAGGACAGGGAATCAAAGAGAGACAGGCTTAGGCCACGAAGAGGTATGCGGAGATATTGTGTGATAAAACAAGTAAGACAGAGAGGGTACACATCTTAAAAAAAACAAAAAAACTTGTCATGTCAGCAATCATATTCCTCCATTGATGCCACACTGGCACACCCTGTTCCCCCATCCTACACTCACACATAGGAAATAAACTGAGATTTGGCATCAAAGTGTGGTTTTTATTTTTATTTTTTTGTCTTGTTTTGACAGAACAACAGAATCAATAGATACTGAATTACAAAGGCAAGTTAATGTTTCATGTTAACACGTGATCCCAGTCTTGCTTCAGTCTCCAACATTTCCATTATTGCACACTGAATTGCGCCTCTCTCCTCGCCTTTTTTCGTGCCATTGTTCCCTCCTTACCTCTTCCTGTCATTTCACATGTCCCTTTCACACAGTCATTCCATATATCACTCTGTTTCTTGTTTTGTCCACACTTCCAATTCTGTTCCGTCTTCCCTTCAGTTCAGGTCCTTCCTCACATCTCACCTTATTTTTTTCTTTGCCTTGACCTTCTTTTATTCTTTCTTCTAATTGTACTCTCTCCCCGCTATTTTCCGATTCTAACTATATGGCTACTGCAATTACAACTTTTCTACCGAGCCCTTTTTCCCTTTCCTCCTTTTTATGTCCCTCATGCCTTTCATCCTCCCCACCTCTGCTCCTCACACCCAGCTTACTCTCTCCTTCCTTCCTTCCATTCTCTCTGCTCAACCCTCTTCTTTTCCCCATATCCTCCTGTCCCCTCATCTCCCTCCCGCTGCTTCTCTAGCAGTGAGCTATAGTGACTCTGACATCATTACCCTTGTTGTGACAGGTTTCATTTGTACCCTGTGGACCTATACATCAGCCTGACTGATAGTCCAGGGCCTGGGGCCAACAGAGCCCCACCCAGACTGGGACAGAGTAACAGACAGAACGATCCTAAAACCACTCCAGCCTGCGTACCACTGGATTTTTTTCCATTACTTGTTCTGATATGTCAAATTCAATACCGGTTCATAACACGCCCCCAAAACATCAGCCTGTCTGAAATAACAATCCCTGTGCTGGAATAAAATAAACAAATTTCAGGGGGAAAAATGCACACTCACACTCTTTGATTGACAAATGATCTCTGGAAATTGCTATACGGGAAAACTAACGAGAGCTTAGAAACAAGTGGAAGTCATTAAATATGGCATTTAGTAGGACTTGCAATGCAACAATTTGCATGTGTCCTTTGAATTAATCACAAAAAACACCCTGTTTTGATAGTTTTGTTTAAACATATGGTGAGTCTTGAAATGTCATTGTACTGATTTGTATTGCGTCCAAAGGAGGTTCAAGGTTGTCTCAACAATTTGTATGAACCCGCAAAGGCAGAAGTTTTCCAGTCCTATGACTTAGTCAATTGATTACACAAGTACTTATAGCTCATTATATGTATAATGATGTATAAATATGTCAATATAGATGATGAATATTTACTTTTACACAAATCTAAGTAATGAAAACTCAATATAATTTTATAGGGTTATAAATGACTGCCTCTCACTTCAGTATTTATGTTCATTTGGGGGGTTAAGTGACATGCATAAAACACCCAACCTGTGTTTTATAGTCAGCGAAGCCTTAACAAGACCTTTCAGAGATTTTCCTACATAAAAAAGACAAAAAATTCATACTGCTAATAGACTGCAGGTACAAAAAATAAGCAATCACTCGTTTAAATTTTAAATAATCCACAATCCAAATGATTTGTCCTGTTCTTTCATACTGCTCAGCACCATTACCAAAGTGTGCGAGGTATTCCAGTCAGCACAACGTCATATCCATCTCTACACCCTCACAAATGCAGCCAATACATTAACAATACCTTCAGACTGCTCGCAGTCCCATTGATCTGTGGTCATATTAATGTGTGGCTTATGAGCTCGACAGCATCCTTTGTGGCCAGACAAAAATGAATCCACTTGAGTGTGGCGCGTTTAATGGCCGACCTCCACTGTTCTTTCACAATGGAACAGATCCCTGTTGTGTTCATTAGGTTGTGCAAAGTAGAAAGCTTGGAAGAGGACTGCTATGAAAGATCTTCATTTTACAGGCACCTGACCCCCCATGAGTGTAGCGTACTGAAGGAATGGGATTGTGAGAGAAATTTGAATATAAAATTAAGTGCAACATAATAGTTTTACATAACAGGACTAAATTTTTGACTCTGAGCCCTATTGGCCTGTTACAAAAAGCACCAAATAAGCATCTTTTGAATAATAAATCCTATTACCACCTCTTGAATTACAGATAGTCATGTTCCAAATAAGCACTTTTGAAATTAAGCCCTTCATGTGTTTTTTTCTCTGTGTAGATTGTCAGTCATCCAGGTCATGGCAGTCTTAAACAATCTTTTCAAGCATTCAAGACTTTGCATGTAAATCAGTGGGAGCAATCACATATGGTCATTATCTGTTGATGAGTTATCTCACGGTTTGGTGATTTTTTTTTTTTAGCTGTGTGCAGCCATTGTGTTGGCTCAGCAAGAGCATTTATAAATAAGGGCTAGCTGTCTCGCTGTAGTCAATACCCCTCCATTCACCGTGGAGGTTAGCCAAGAACAGAGTTGAGCTCAGACATTTTTCATGTACTATCCTCTAGAATATAGCCTTTTTGTGATGTGTGTATGTGTGCATGTTTCTGCTTGTGTCCAAGCACCTGTGTAGGAAGCTATGTGTGCAACGCATTTTTGTGTGAGACACAACTTAGTTGTACGTGTTGCTGAAGAAAAAAGACTTGACCACACAGAAGGCACATTAATCATCCCGTGTTTCTCTCTTTTCCCACTGCCTCGTGTATTCGGAGTTGAGGCCTGATGGATGGCTTGACTCTCGCTCTAGATTCCAAGGGAGAGACTGTAGCCTATCGACAGGCCAGAGATCCCTTGGGGAGTCCTAGCTTACCCCACAGCCCATACGTCTCTTGAAACTTATGTGTGGCTTCTCATGTATTTATTCCATACATTGTAGATGTGTTCTCCCTGACTTAAAACTGGAGTGGGAAAGTGACTGTTCAAATGTCAGCCCTGTTACATGATTTTTGACTGCCAAGAACATCCTATTAAGAGTAAATGGCTGGGAAATATTCACTGGTGTTAGAGCTGAATTCATTATAAATTGACATCATTTACAGAAAAATAACTTTCCACTGACCATTTCATGTGGGCATTGGTGAGTTCACCATCTATCTTACCCATTTATACGATGGGATTTATTTAGATAAGAAATATGATCTATGTATGTAAGTTTGTATTGTTTGTTGCAGTAACAACGATTAGTGTAGTATTATAGTAGCTAGCAAGTTAACATGGCACTGTAAGCCAAGGTACTTCAAAGTACTTCATGTTATTCATAACGTAGTATCAGCATCATAGCTTTGTTTTTTTGGGGTTTTTTTAGGAGGTTGCCCTTTAAATGCATTTTATCCTATCATTTACTACTTTTGTGTTCTGTTTTCAAGGCTAGAACAAGAAGCTAATATAAAATAAGTGAAGCACTAAGCTGACAATTAAAGAGAAGATACAGGCTAGCATGACTCCCGTTTGCCACCTCCTGTGGATCATTTAAATCACCCGTTGCTCCTTGATAGCTGATGAATAATAATGGCGAATCAACATTAGGTCTCCTGTATTCTGAAGTGAGAGAAAGGGATAAGGAGAAGGGATGGGACTAAACCATAACATAATTAATTTTGGTGTTTTTTTGTTTGTTTTTTTTGTTCTTGGATTGTTTTGAGAGGCAAACAGAAAATGCAAACAGAGGTGAAAACAAACAGGAAGCTCTTAGTTTTCCAGCGGTAGCTAGTACCTCAATAAAGAGACAGGAAATAGGAAAAGAATCCACACAGAGACGTGACTGCAGCGTGCCTCTCCTGTTTTCTTTCCCTCTATGGCTGTCTCCTTCTTTGTCTTGTGTGTCAGTAACTCCGTGTTGTCATTCACCTAACCTTGGTGGCAGAGTGGAAGGTTTCTTGGCGCCTGCCAGTTGTTCTTGGCACAGAAACGCAAGGGAATAAACCTCAGCACTTTGATGATGAGGCGCTTAGCAGATGTCTGATGTACAGCTTGACGAAGCTTCGATTTCCCAAGGACACAGTAACTCCTTGATATGTGACAGGATGTGCATGTTTATGTGTAAGTGCAATGAATCAGGCTTTGAAATTACAAATCAGAGCGAGTATTTGGCTTCCTTTCAAACATATTGTTATGCACCATCCCGTGAGTCTGATATTTACAGTAGAATTGTGCACTACCTTCATTTTATAGGCAAATGGATGTTGACAGATGCTTGTGTCAAGCAGACTAAGACAATTGGTGGTGACAGCCTGGGTCGACGTGTCCTGAGAGCAGACAAACGTCCGTCTAGATTTCCAGGTACGGAAGAATTTTACCCCTGGGATGTTTCAGCCTTGAACATAATGAAGCATGTCTAGTGACAAGGTGGATGGACTCCTTCAAAATATAGCTGAAACAAGGTTAGAATGTGGATAACATAGCAAGGAAAAGAGCTTATTTCCAACCTCAACCAAAAATGTTATAAGCAAAACCCTCACGCAACATATTATTGTTCCAGAATTTATTTTATGAGCTAAAATACATTTTTACTGTGTATCATTGTGTCATAATGCGTGCTGTAACAGCAAATTTTATGACAGTTTAATTCAGTCTCCCTGAAACATGCATTCAAGCACTACTTTCATCTGCCTCGCTGTGCATTTTGGAGTATTTGGCAAACCTCTTGCGCAGGTTCAGTAGCTCATTCCTCCATTGATCTTTTTTTGGGTTAGGGTTAGTTGTGGTTGCTGGTTCAAGTGGGTCAGAGCAAGGGGTTAACAAATATTTTGATTGCCTTCAGTATCAGCCAGCATGACACTCTATAAGGATCACATCAATGTATCCTATCAGGTATGAGGTGGCAAGTATGCAAAATGCCTTACAGCCTCTTATGCAGCCATTCACACTGTGACTCAGGATGCAAATTGTTTAGGCTCTCAAACCCTACTGTATCAGCCAAATGTTTAAGCACCCCCACCCCACCCCTTCCCCAAACAACTGGGGGTATGTGGTGGTGAGGTGAGGCATAGGAGCACTTGCAGAAGTAAACAAGCGTACAAAACAGACATACAAAAGCATCTATCCACACAGAGACCTGGCTCGCCCTCAAGGTCAGGCAATATCGGCAAATGGTAAGATAAAAGCAGAGCATTACTTGAAGCCATGTTGCAGTCTGAGATAACATCTCATTCAGTGGTACATAAAAGACAAATGCGTCTATGGGCTTAGTTAAGCCAAGCCAGTGCTGGATTTTTGGGTCAATACAGATTTTAGAGATTAAAAAAAATCTTATATATGTAGGCTCTATGTATTTATTTATATCGGTGCTTTTTATGAGAGCCTGTCTTCTTTCATGATATTGAGACAAATTGCAGTATGGCCATGAAAGCTACTCTGCTGATTAACTCTTCGCGGATGGCTTTTTATCTGTTGGCATTTGATGTACGACATCTTTGTAAGGGCTACGGTCGAATGCAATCACAGGGCCTTTCATTGCAGGGGTCCCTTCAGATTGCCTGCTAGTTCTCAAGGGAGGCCATCCCTCAGAAAATATTGACTGTTGGACAGTGAGCGCCTGTGTGTATTAGAGGGGCTGCATTAGAGAGAAATTGCAAATGCCTTTGTGTGTGTGTGTGTGTGTGTGTGTGTATGTGTGTGTGTGTGTGTGTGTGTGTGTGTGTGTGTGTGTGTGTGTGTGTGTGTGTGTGCGCGCGCGTGCGTGCGTGCGTGCGTGTGTGTGTGTGTTGTGCTTGTCTGTCTCCATGTATTAATGGAGAAATAGGAGGAGAAAGCCACCCAGAAGGCAAAGGTCACTCACCTTGTAAAAGGGATAGAAGAAATTCTGTTTTTTCACAAGACATTGCTCTCAAACACAGCGACTTTCTCCTATCTCATTGTTTTCCTATGCTTTTCCCTTTTTGATAGCCTGCACTTTCAGATTGGTGAGGAGCTCTTGAACTTTCCAGAGACTTAAATCTCACCTACTGAACCTACATACTTCAGCAAGGCTCTTTCTTACCAATCCTGAAGGCTCCTGCCGTCCTTTTCTTTAAATGGACACTAGTGTTTGGTCATTGGTGCACAAGTTTACAATGCACTTAGCAAAAGGGGGATTTAAGCTTAATACAGATGCACAGTTATTTTAAAAGGAAGGACCGGGAGATGTCCAGCTTGTCGCTGACTTTCAATAGTCCTGCCAGTTGTTAATCTTATTGTATTTAAACAAACCCCACTAACTGCATGTCTTTGGATTGTTGGAGGAAGCTGGGGTACACGGAGAGAACCTACGCAAAAACTGAGCTCAGGACCTTATTGCTGTGAGGCAACATCGCTAACCATCATGCTGCCCATTATTATCCAATCTTATACAGTATATATAGTAGATCTATATGAGATAACAGTCATACAACACATTGTCAATCAGAAAAAACTGTGTTATTGATAGATGCATTAAATATAATTCTGATCATTATGGCGAAGGTAATGATTTGTGTCCCACGGTTTAAAGGGCTTTTGCTTTAGTTGATGATTCAACGTGGTGTCAAATACTTCTTATTTTGCAATCCAGTCGTGTTTATGGACTTGTCCTAATAGTTTGCCTTTTGCTGAAATGCTTTGAAATTCCTGCTGTCACAAATCTATTCAAAGACTTTGAACATATGCCCATAGATGCTTTATTCCTAAAATCTAAAACTACACAAGTGCCAATGTTTATCCATCAACAGGATGGCATTGCAAATTATTCCAAAGCAAAGCAACAAAACCTGCTACCTGCTCACTCACTGGAATTTATTGGGATAGAAACCTCAGCACATTTCAAAGCAGGGAAATTCATTGGAGCCTTAAGAATACACATGACTATTATAGCTTTACCTGGACCAAGAGGAAATACAGTTAAACTGCAGTTGCAGTTTAACTAAATGAAGCCACAGACAGCAGGTGCACGTTTATCTTACCAAATAACAGTCACTAGCTAGCATAAATTAACTCCTGTCTGTGCTATGAGCTAGCTGTTTGATTGACAGTAATTATCGTTTCAGGCTTGTCACAGAGACCCAAGCATTCTTGATGTCTTCATGTAAAACCAAAGCTAGAGCCCAGCCCCAGTCAACGACACAAAAATAACTGAAGCAACATGACAAAACATAGTCTGTCTAACTAAATATGCATTTTTTGTGTGTAAAATGTTAGCGTCATGTAACATGCCTGGGGAAAGGAAGTCTAAATGCTTATATGAGCATTATGGAGTTACATCTTTATAGATAACTGATAGCCATCAGTGTTGTTATCAGGAATATTCAACTTCTCTTTCTGTCAGATTGCACAGAGATTTTAACAGATTACCACCCTGGATGCCAATACAGCTAAAGTGCTAGCTTTACCTGCACTTTTTGTCATGCAGTACTCTCTCTCATCCCCTTGGGGAAACACCACATTTTAATTGGCTAAGAAATAACTTCTATTTTCTTTTGTTTTGTTATGGTATGATGTAGGTTTCTTTATATACTCATTGTCACTCTGTGACAAGTGTTGGGGAGGGTGATAATTTTGCAAGGCTAATTAATTTAAATGAGAAATAATATTAAATAATTTAATGCATTAATGGGAAAATGCTATATATGATGATCCTAAATGGCAAGCTATTACAGAATACTGTGAATTTGTCAATCCCCAAGATCGGCACAACCCTACTGAGAGAGCAAGGTCACATTTCAGAAGGCTGAATTTGATCCTGAGCTAAAAACATGCCTTTGCCCTGTACAGACTGGGATAGTATTTCATGTAGCAACTTTGCCTCACTTAAACAATGAACAACTTGGGGGCGGGGAGGAGGAAATCAAGGTCTTGCCCTTTTTAACCGTGATGTTCTGCTCTGGGGTAACACCCCCCTGGGTAGATAGTAATGGAGTAATCCTCTTATCTATTACTGCTTCCTTCACCCTTCCAGATCATTTTTCTTCTGCTCTAGTGTATCACTCTGTACAGTGCTCAGTGTTTTCCCCATTTGACTTTTGGCCACAGTCTGGCTCAGGTCAGATTGAAATGGTCTGATAGTATTGGTGCATTGCCATATCAATGTCCCTCTGAAAGATCATTAATCAATTTGTCTATTAGAACTGTTGAATTTATTGAATTTGTCAGTGTCCTTTTCTAATATGCAACAAACACAGGTTTGAAATGAAGAAGCCAAAGATGCAGTTTATTTTTATTTGTTGATTATCTACATTAAAGAAAAACAGATATTGGCACACAAACATGCTTTCGTAAGCTGACAGTACCCTGCGACATTACACACGTTGGCACACATATTGGCGCCTCGGACCAGTCGTGTTGGACATGGTGTGTGAAAGGTGCCCTGTTGTGTCGTTGGTGACAAAGACTATTTCTGTACTCACTCTCAGACAGAGAGGCAAGCAGGATGTGTAGCGATGAACTCTCATCACACTGTGCTAAATAGCACCGAGGGGCACAAACTGCACCTAACATTAGCATGCTCCTTTCTAAAGCTGTCATGCCTTTTGGACACCAGCGTGTATATTGGACCCATGAGAAAATCTGCTTTTAACATACTGTAGATCACCTTGAACCATCGGACACATCATCAGTGATGGTTCCTGACATCATGTGGTGTTCTTGGGTCTTTCAACATAAGATAGCCTCACCCAGGTGACCTGGCCGGGCTTGTATCCTCCACCACCCATGACATCCTCACCTGAACTACAGCCACCTTGAAGCACCTTCGACTTCCACTGCCTTGTTGGCAGAGTTAATAGGAGAAAATTGTCTTGGATAAGTGAAACCGCTGCATGAAACCAGGCATTACAAGCAGAAACCAAGAATTCTGTTTGAACGGTAAGGATAGGCAGCTAATAGAAAATGGATAGCATGTAAGTCTTATAGCATGTACTATTACTTTTCTTTATGTGCACATATCATGAAAAAAGGTTGCTGAAATGATTCATTTTAGCCTTGACTATTATCATTCATCCCCCTCTGGCTCCCTCGAATGCTGCTGGGTTACTCTTTGTTAGCCTATTGTCTCTGAGATAAAATGTTTGCACATGTGGAATGCACTTATTTTCTTAGCACAGAAAAGTGTGTTTATATCACCCCACTGAGATAGTGACGTGTACCCCAGTGTGATAATAGCGTTCATCTGAATGGCAACACCTGTTCTGCATTTTGTCTGCATGTGTATGCCTGTGTAATGTTGCTCAACAGGCCTCTCAGAGACACAGCATCAGTGGGAATCCAGCTTCAAAAAGGTGCTTAGTAATTCTGTTCAGATGAGCATACAAGGAGAAACTGGGTCTTGCCATCCCACAGTTGCATTATGAAGTAACTTTTAGTTACTGATGATATAAAAAAAAATCCTGCAAACCAGCAAAGGTACATTTCTTATGCTGTTTGTAACTGTTATATGGTCTCTTCTTAATAGAGGTTAGAATAGGAGTTTTGTTACTGGAATTCTGCAGACCATTAAGTTGAAAATTCATTTGTATTAACTTATAATATATAAATATTATATGAACCAAATTAGAGATTTAGAGAGTAGTGGAGCTTTGAACATGGCTTAACAACCACCAAGTCAGTGTTAGTTTTGAAAAAGTATATCAGTCTTCTCAGAGCGATGGGCCCTGTCAGTGGCAACAGAGAGGAAAAAAATTTAATACTGAGTGCAGGAAATGTTACTGCATACAGATGAAATCCAGATCCTTCCCACATTTTGATTAATTTGTGTTGTTGCCTTTCATCTTTTCTCTTATTCTTTTTGAACATATTTTTTATCTTGTGCATGATTGAGGTCATGGAGCACAGAGAAGGCACTGTTCCAGAGGAGATACACTCGGGAAACGCTTCACAATATCCACACAATCCTAGGACAAAAAAAATCACTGTATGAGTGCTATCGTTTCAAATTAGGCAAAAATTGTATCATAAGCAAAAACATATTGATTTAGGTAAAATAGTCAGAGACTCAGGAAACCCACAGCTTTATGTGCTTACTTTCTGTGGCAGAATCCATTTGTGTATACATTTATGGATATAGCCCATTAGCTACCACCTCATAAATTATGTATTACTTTTCTTTTTTACTTGATGCAGTCACAAAATTGGTGAGGACAGTAAATGTAACGTAGTTCACTGCAGACAGGTAAGCTGTCACTCAGTCATTCCTTTACAGTTAAATCCTTTGTTACATAACAACTGTCCTCAGGTTAAGCCCTTGACTGAGTCTTGATTCAGTCAAAGAATTATGTCAAACTCCTTGAATTAAATCCTTCAATTCTTGTTTTGCTGTTACTAAAACCCAAATCCAGTTTAGTCAAATTATTCATTGAGCCATCTACCCATTCTCACTTATCCACATAGTTTTACCGAAGGGCTAGAGCCTCTCCTGGCTATCATAAGGTGAAAGGTAAGGTGGACCCCAGACAGGTCGGCCGTGTGCAATAAACCATTATCCTTCCTGGATAATAGTTTATTGTATGTTGTGTGATCAGTGTAGTAAAACGAGATCTCTTAATGACTACTGTAGAGCTTCATGCAAAACCAAATACCTGCACTTAAATAAACAGTAATTAAATTTTTCATTTCTAGTCAGTGTCAGTTTTAAACATCCATTAGGTTCTGATTCATCTTTGACCATGTTTTCCAACATGATCACCATCTTTCTCTTTTAGAAAGTAAATGTAGTAATGAAATGGCCTTTGTGATGCAGTCCTGTGCCAGGGTGACAGACAGAGTCGAGTTTCTAGTTCTTCTTGTCAGCAGGATTGTGAAAAATTATTATAAGTGTAATGAAAACACCAAACCATGAGCATGATAAAATAAGTTTTTTGTGCAAACTTAAATCCAAGCCAGCAGTATTCTATTTTGCTTATGTGACCACACCAGTTTATTGTAAAGATGTTACTTTTCAAGTCATTATTATATGCTGTCCCTTAAAATTTGGCCCCAAGATTCTGGATCTCTCTGTGCTTTTTACCATAGCACTAAATTTTATATATCATCAGAATTCTTTTCTACAAAGCTCTTCCTGATTGTACTGAGCCAGAATATGATATCATATCACATAATAGAATCTAGTAGAGGTGGGTGACAGGGGGGCACAGGGAGATGTACTGGTTGTTGAAGGAGAAAGAGTGGCGCCCATTTGTCACGCCATTATCAGCAGCATCCTGGAATTTGTCAGAGTCAATAACAGGACTGGCTGTGCGGTGACAGACAAGTGTCTAACATACAAAGAAACTGTAATTTTTCACGAGACAACGATTTCTATGCATCAGCTCGCTCTCAGTGAGGGATTGAGGAGAAACAGAGGGGACGTCAACAAAAGGGTGGAATACCAACTAAGTGTAGTCTGGATTCATAAATAGCAGGAGAGTTTAGACACAACAACCCCTTCAGAGTGTTTGAAGAGCCAATATTGAATTTAGAGATAATGTGGCAAAGATGAAACGCTGGCTGATCAGACGGCTATTAGCTGCATCCTTCCACTACTCGTTTTAAGTGGTTTTTCACTTCTCCTCTTCTTTTCCTCACACGCTCTTTCAAGTGTATTCATATTGGATGTTGGGAGATGCACATCTTTAAATAGAATGGTGGGCGTAGGAAGGGCATGTGTGGAGGAGTGGTAAAAAGACAAAAAGTTGATCTTTGATGTCTGTTTTACTTAAGCATCCAGAAGAAGGCTTGATAGGATTCTAAGATCAATAAATCTCAGGGTAGTAGAAAAGATGAAAATTGGACTCTCCATTTATTTCGGCTTTTTTTCTTCTTCTCTTCAGTCCCTCCACTGGCTCTCCCATTTGTGTGTACCTCAAGGGGTGTATACCTCTCCTCGTGGCTCTAGTTGCATTTCGACCCCGTCCATCTCATCTGCTTCCACAGCATAATGATCCATGTTTGAGGAAAAAATGTTGAAAAATTATGATCCCACTCAAGTAAGGACAGCCTAAGACTCTGCCACACACACAGTTCTCTGCGTGTTTTGATCAACCGGCTAAAGAAAAAAACAGGTGGTGGTGGGGGGGCATCATGCTCTCGACTGCACATTCAAGGCTGTAGCTGGAGTCAGCAAGGTGTGCCAAGTAACACAGCTGCATGCTGCAATCGATGACCTGGCAACCAGAGAGATAGGATCAATGATGCCCTCCCTGTTACACTGCAGGTTTCTCTGGGTTTTTTATCATGGACATGTGCTGTAGTCCTTTTCTTTTTTTTTTCGGAGCCTAGGTGGTGAGATTAGTTGCAGGATAATTTAAGGCAGACAGATGGAGAGAGATAAATACACACTAAGTTTTATTTGTTTATTCAATGCGGATTAACAATACCTTTTTTTTCTGTCTGCCACATTTTCCGCTTATATCCATGTGATCACTGGTTTAAAAAAAATATGAAGCACCCAGCCTCTCAGATTTGATCCTTTATTAGAAGGTCAGACAAACATGGCACAGCATGAGCTAATTTCCACCAGTTTTGAGGACAATCGGCTCACTGCATCTTTAAATCTCTGCAGGGTCGGACGGTTGCACGCAGTGGCCTGTTACTCCGGTGCCTGTTTGCAGCTGAGTTAGACAACAATCTAGTCAAGTATCCTCTTGGGTGATCCTGATCATCGGGTGCATTTAATGTTCAAGTCATGTGATGTGTGAAATACAGTGCTGTGCAACATTTTTGCACTACTTGTCATTTCTTAATATTTTGCTTCCAAGTAGCCAGACTTAGTTAAAGTGGTCACTCCTTTTCATCCCTGTAGCTAAAGAGGAGTTTTTTTGTATTATTTTTTGTTTTTTTGTTTTTGTTTCTTTTCAAGATTGGGTGGCCTTTGAACCATTCAATCGCAAAAAAGGCATCTAACTTGAGGAATGAACCAATTTTGTTTCTATACATGCCAGACAACTAAGCAAAGAACCCATATTGAATCGTATCTTTAGCCACTTTGTTGCTAACACACAGTTTGTTCCCATTTCTTTATTTGATTCTGAATTTTGAAAAAAAAAAAGCCAAAAATAACACAATTTAACAGGCAATAGTATTTTTGCACCAATACAGTAATTCCCAAAGTGCTGTGCCACAAATGATAAACATATGGGCTCTTGTCTGAATGGCAACGAGACATCTGAAGGACCAAGTTCGAAAAGGTCAGTGAGGGCAAACTAGGAGGTTCTAATTCCACTTCATCCTCTGAGATGTTTTGGCAAGTTGAGAGCTCTAGAGAGAGGGGTTGTGGGAACACCATCTCCTTGCACTCTAGCCTAATTCTGCTGCCTGGCACAGTCGGATAAAGAGGTAAAGAGGCCACCGGCACAGCCTCCAGTGTTTCAAGTCTGATTAATCTTCTGATTAGGTTAATCCAGCAATGCTTCAATGGAGAGAAGCCACTCCTCTGTAGAAAGTCTCCTCTTCCAAAAGGAAGGCCTTTTTTTAATCTGCAGGTCTTTCTGATTTTATCTTTAGTGTGAGGTTAAAGGGGCTCGTCTTTATAGCATTAACAGCTTCACGTGAAAACACTCAAAGCTGCCTATACACCAGGGTTGTGTTTCGTCCTCTGGATCTTTGCTGAAATGCCTCTTGATTTGATTTCAGTTTAAGTTCTGTTAGTAAAGTGCCCACAAGGCAAATACCTTATAAAACCTGTGTTCGATCAAGGCTCTGGTTATTGTTTAAGAGACAAAAGTTAATGAAAGCCAGGTAAGGAAGAATGCTTTACTGCATGACACTGGAAGATACAATAGGAGCCATTCCCTGATTTATCACCGAGTTGGAGCAATGAATAGAAGATGTTAATGAAGGTCAAATGACAAAGCGCTTTCTCCGGGTTCATAGTGAGGTTGAGTCTATTAAATGGCCCCCACTATTACACATACTCCTCTCTCTATCGAGCTTTCTTTCTTTCTTTCTTTCTTTCTTTCTTTCTTTCTTTCTCTCTCTGTCTCTGTCTCTCTTTCTTTTTTACACACACACACACACACACACGCACACACACACACACACACACACATCTTTAGCTTTCTACTGCTTAATGATCAGAGAACATTTATTTTGCACAGTGTATCCTGTTCTATTGGATAATGTTTTTGTAGAGTTCACACTTAATTAGCCTTTTTGGTCTCTACCCATCTCTAAAACATTAAATAAATAGGATGTGCTGTGCTGATATGCAAGCCTCCCAGGCGATCCTCTGGTGTATTTAATAGACTATTTATTTTTGATAATCAAGCATTAGAGAGTGGTGGTAATCCTGTTTCTCTTGGCGTGCTGCCTTTGTCTTCGAAAGGACAAATTAATTTGTTTAGCTCGTTAATTGATTTGAGTGATCCAAATCTCTGCGATTATTTGGACTTTTCTGATTTCACAGTCAGACTACCTGTAGATCTGATCCTCCAGCACTGTTGTTCTTAGTTTCAACAGCCTAACACATGATGTCTCATTTCCATGTGGTGGCTGAGCTTCACCGTCTGTGTGAATCTGAGGCTAGGCTGGCTCACATTAAAATGTGTGTGATGTGGTTTGAGCTTCTTGAAGTTGTACATTTTTGCACAGCTGGTGGTTTTACATGTCCGAGTTTGGTGCCTCGACACTTTGACATGTAAGACCACCTAGCTGTGGGCAGAAAAAGTGTTGTGTTGGATCAAGCCTGTGACCTTATAGTTACAAGATATTCTGTCTAACTTCAGGCCACCCTGCTTCCTCTCTCGGATACAGTGCCTAGAGCAACAAGCATCACTACTGAGCACTGCTGTGACACAACTCTGGTTGACTCCCCCCCCCCCCCCCCCCCAACCCCACCCTCTCACAACCACACTGATTCAAGTTACACTGGGCACCAACCTAAATGGGCTTAAATTTTTAATTTGTGCTGGAGAACAGAGATCACATCTTGGGAGGATAGCATATCTGTAATTTATTTAAGAACCCTGCAGAGGAAGAGTTATTTTGGAGGCACAGCGCTAGAAGGGAAGCATCCGGGTGGATTTTTTTTCCTTCAGCCCAAGGGGCTTGTAGGTAGACTCCACTCAGCAGTGACCTTCTCTCTGATGTGGAGGAGCACAGAGAATGAACATTCTATTTATGTGCAAGTCCTCGGGTAAAATCTGTTGAGTGCAGAAACTATTTCTTCTCTATCCCAGGGAACAATAGAAGTGTTTTAATAATTAAAATGAAGTTTTGCTTAAAAATCCTTTTACATTTTACCAGAGTAAAATGATTCACAAGCTCTGTCACCCAGTTTGCCTCATCCTGACTTACCCTCTCCCTCTGAAGATGCGATTCTCTGAGGAGTGCAGGAAAAGAGTGTTCAACATCCCTCGGTCAAGTACGCGCCCCTTCACCGGCATGAAATAAAAGCTTTGTCACTCTTAATTAAACCAGGCCTGATTAGCGCCGACAGGTGTGGCAGGTGTTCTGTTTACTCATGCAGCAGGAACAAACACGCCTGCTACAATCTACAGTAATTTATTAAAATCGCCATCAAAAGCTGCCAGCCACTTATACGCGCGAGTGCAGCGAATGCGTAAAAGTGGAGTAAAAGTGGTGGGGGCTGTGGAGGCTGGTGGCATGCTATCATGGAGTTCATCCTTAATGAGTGTGGATTAGCGGGGATGATCCAGGCTTTGCAAAACCCCTGGTCCAGGGCTGGTCAGCGTTTGTTGTGTGCAACTGTGCACGTATGAAGCTATTGGAGGTTTGGAAATCTTTCCCAGAATTCTCTACATTCATTTATAACTGCAAAATTACACTGTATAACCAAGTGTGTGTGTGTGTGTGTGTGTGTGTGTGTTTGTGTGTGTGTGTCTGTGTATTGATTAATATCTCTCTGCAGTGACTTATGTATTTAATTATTTTGGAGGTTTTCTAAGGGGACAACATTAGCTTATTTTTTAAAGATAATTTTAGTTTGTTTTTTACTGCAGTGTTTTTGGTGAAACGTCTTCAAGAAAGAAGTCCAGTTGCTGTTCTTTCCAAGCTCCTTATAATACCATGACCTGCATGAGCGAGAACCTACACAGACATACTGTTTGTGGATTATTTCATGCTTGTTTCACAGAGTTTCTTGATGCTTTCTTGAGTTTCTTGATGCTTTGTTGACAATACTTTTACCTTTGGGCATGAATTTTTGAGTGTGTTTGTGGTCAGGGCACAAATTACGCTGCTTAGAGTTCAAGGATGCTTGGGACCGTAGCATCACCGGTTTGAATTTGCATGCTGAGCAGCATCTTTTGTGGAGGGGATGTGAATTGAGGTTGAAAAATAAATAAATAAATGAATAAACACATCAGTAGCAACTAGTGATGTTTTTATTCCCTTTAACTCTGTTTGCTAGGTTTACTGAAGTGAGAAAGTAGATTGGTTTTATGAGCTGAGGATTTAGATGGAAGATGTGTTTAAGTAGAAAAGTACAGAACTAACCGAGTCAGAGAAAACCAAAAACATCTTACTGTAACACTAAATGCTAAATGAGATGGCAAGCCCATATTGTTGTCCTTCAGGAAGTTATTATTTTCACACTGGTACTGAAGCTTTGGCCTCTCTAAATGTAATGACTGATGCCCTAGTTTTGCCTGCAAGGTCAAGTTAACAAGCTGACATTTCAGACACCCCGCCCGGTTTAATGACAGCCATCTCTTTGCAGCCAATGGCTAATCCGGAGATTTGCAGCGAACACATAAAGACGTTACAGTGATATGTTTGCTGTCACGGTGAAATATGGGCAATTGTCACAAAATAGCAAAGCCATTCGTCTACTCAACCACGGACCTCTCCTGTCACGAATACACACAAAGTGCATACACTGCAGTGTACAAGATGGAAATCAGATAGTCAGACAATAATTTGAGTAGAGCCATAAACATGTGGCCCGGGAGATGAATTATAATAATTAATCCACTGTGTCCATTCCCAACCGCCCCTCGCTCTAACTCTCCACAAATTCACCACATGCGCACGCATAATACACACTCCAAACCTCTCCACCCCCCGCCTCCTCCCCCAGCCATTCAGGCTCGGGAACACAGCTGTGACCACCTCGGCGCCTTTCCAACCCAGTGTCACCAACGTTTCTATCGAAGGACATTGAAGGGGACTTAGTCTGTCTCTCTCCCTATTAAACCCCCCTGCACCTTCACAATAGAACACGCTCTACTTTATCATGCCCATCATATCATGAAGCATTAACATGGGGGCCTACAATAACATTATTTATAGAGGCGTTAATATTAATATCGACCTGTGTGCTGTCAGTCAGCCTGATTTACTAAGCGCTGGAATGCCGAGCCATGTAGAGGTGGCAGGTGGACTAATTGAATATCAGTCACTGCACACAGCATGCCAATAGACACATTTGCTGCTGGACATACACACACACACACACACACACACACACACACACACACGATTCACAATTGTCCAGTGTGCAAAACCAAAAAAAAATAAAAATTAAATGACAAGAAGATTTAAGTGCATGAATGCACTGCCAGCTCAAAGAAGCACAGAGCACTTCTGTGTGTACATAAGACGGTTCACCTCATAGACTTTCTAACCCATGTTACACGGCAGCAATTATGACTGGGGATCTGCTGTGAACGTGTAAGTATATTGGACTCTGTTGTACTTATCTGCTCAAAACAGACTCTGCTAATGAAACTTCACTCAGAGTGGCTCGTAGCCTCGTAGCCGGAGTGTTTCATCACAGAATTGTGTTGTCTGAGTGTGAGAAGGTTTTCTGACAGAGCACAAAGGTACAGGATTAGTTAGAAGCCATGGAGAATAATGAGGCTTTCGGGGGGAATCTGTCTAGTTTAGTGTGTTCTGTTTGTTTTGAAAGAAACCTCTCGCAAACTTTATTGAATTTGAGGCACTGTGACAAACATGCTGATCAAAGTGTTTTAGAGGGAACCGATTTTCCTTAATAAAACCATTAAATTGCACTTTTAAACCACTGCCAAGCTAATTTCCTCAAAGTTTTCTGGTGGTGCTGAGTGAGAAGAGGGTTTTTTTAACCATATTATGGACACATCACAGTTCTGTATGCAATCTGTATGCAAAGGTACAGCCTTTTTAGCACCAATAGTATTACCCAATCAACAGTGAGCAAGCTTTAGCCACATGCAGATAAACAGCCCATCATAGAAAAGACATTTGCTACGGTGCAATGTCAGAACCACTGGGTAATGGCGGAAACAGACTTAGCTTTCTAAAAAATTATCTTTTATTTTATATCCTCATCTATATTTTTACGTAATGCCTTGAGCACAACGCAGAAAGTCTTGGCCTGGCTGTCCACTGGCACAAAAATATTGGCCACCCTGGGGGATAAGTCATCAGATGATAGCCAGTGGGTTCCTAGACACAGTACACTAGCACATGGTCATTTTCATTCATTGTCATTCATTATTAACATCCTAGAATAGAGAATTTGATGTAATAAAATAAGGAAGGCAGGCAGTTATTAAACTTCATGTGTTAGTTTTTCAGAGCTCCGAGTCCAAAGCATGTTTGAGCTGGTATCTGCCTACTTTGCTGAAAGGTTTTGAAATCCAGCAGTGCTTCCCAGATTTATAATTTCTCCTGTATTTTTCTATTTAACCAGTACTTCTAATGAGTGGTCAGACTTAGACTTTCTCAAGGACATTATATTCAGAAACACAAGCATGCTGACAGCTACATGTTATGACTATATAAAAACCTATTTGACGCACTATAACTGGATTGAGGACAATAGCGAATTTATCTTTGCAGCAAGGTCAAGAAGCCTACATAAATTAGGAAAAAAGGAATTCATCCGGGGGGTAGCATCCATTTTTAAGTGAGATATGAACTTTAACTAAAAATTGGTTGTTTCAAATGATGAAATATTCTCATGGAATTTGAAAATGAGTCCTTTCTTCAAGAGGAAGCTGCCCACTGGCTGTGTCTCTCTGGCAATTTTGTCTTACTGTAATAAAATGATCATAGGAACAACAACAGAAGCTAAGTTTGTAATGTTAGCACCCGTGTCTGTAATCTTTTGACAAACTTTTGAGGGAGGAAAAGATGATAATATCCAATTCCACATCACTTCTATAAAGCTTGAGTTTAGGCTCCAGTGTGTTAAAGTCTTATTTTGTCAGCACATCTTTTGAGAAGTAGCTGAGAACAGATCTAAAGTTGGATTTCAAACACCTGTGGCATATCATTTGAGAAGTGTGTACTGTGGGAGAACCACTAGAAGTTCAAATCAGTCAATCAGTCACACAGAAGCTGCTCTTTTAGTTTCCTCATTTCCCTTGACTTCTCTCCGCTCAACCCTTTGTTTTTTCATCTGATCTCACCTTACTTCTCCTTCCACTATCTGCTCTCCTAACTTGATCTTCCACCTTAGTCCCCTTCTCCACCCGTTCTCATCTCCCTTGACCGATACCATTCTATTGATTACATCAACTTAACCCCTCACACGTTTGCCATTCTTTCTCTTCACGCCATTTGTCTTCTCCTTTCTGTTTTCTTTTCCTTACCCAGCGAAGATCTGATTTTTAGTCTTTTAATACCTGGAGGACAATGGAGACAGAGGAGGTGGGTGGCTGAGTGTAAGGTGAGGAAAAAGAGACATCAGGTGCTGCCATAGCAACATTATTTTTTCATTCAGAGAAAAATATAGTCTTTACTTTTGTGCCATGGAGGTAGAAATTGTGTTGACATTTCATCATCTGGTTGAGGTGTGTGCTTTTTTATTTTACTTTTCAAGCAGCATACCTGTTGACATTTGCAAAGAGTAGGTCGTCCTTGTGTTTTTCTTCTTTTTGTGTTGCCATTGTTTTTATTTTCATGTGGATGCTTAGAGCGTCCCAGTTCCTTGTTCTTCTATTCTGAATGCACCCTATGTGACCACATTGCTGGAAAGAAACCACATATACCCATTTCTGAGCATGCATGTTTTCATTTCCCAATTTGCCATGCACCATGATGCTCGGCCATCTGTCTCAGCACGGTGACTAAACTCAATGCCAATATGTTGCAGGGTCATGAGAAAACAAACCGGAGCTGCTTTCCACATGATTGGACAAAGCGTAACTTAACCCATGTTGTGTAGCAAAAACAAAACCAAAAAAAAGAAAAAGAATCAATCAGAGAGTTGCGCTCTCACTTAGAGCATGCTATTGTTAGGATGGTAGGCAAGATTCCCACTTTCTTGGATGTTGACTTTGAATGTATTTTAGCTCCCATGCTATACAACTAGCTCTTCATTCTGGCTGATTAATGGCAACTTGCCCGGTCAAGGGAGTGTCTCATGCAACGTAGGAAGCGGTAGTGCAACAGCGTGTGTGCAGTGAATAAATGCTGTACATTAAACAAATTCCCCCGCGCTCGTCTTGGCAGCCAGGCGTGTGGGAGTATTGCAGAATTTGGCCTCACATTTTTTTTCCAAGTAACACACAGGAGTGTATGCTCATGTGCGGAAACAGCCATATTTATTGTATATGTGACTTTTTTCCCCCAGAAAATCACTAAAACTATGCTATGTACTTGTTTTCAAGCCCATTCTGTGAAGCGCTTTGCACTCTTTCTGATATGCATGGCCACACAAACACATTACAGTTTCTCAGTAACATCTAAAAACATATTTTTTACACACACATCCAATTTCTACTCTCCCTTGTGCTGTAGTTAGTATACCAGGGACTCCTACTGCAGCTAGCCTGTTAGTTGACACTGATTGGCCAGTGAGGGCCAGCCTGACCCCGGTGGCCTGTCAGAATGAAGGATCATGTTGACGGTCAGCCGTCGAGGTAATAAAGCCCACAGAGGATGCTTGGAGATTGTCTACAGGCAGCGCCCAGTTCGTGAGACAGCGGGGGAGGAGGAGAGAAGTCAATAACATCAGGATGAGGACAAATAGTAGTCAGTGGAAATTTGTTATCCTTTCTTTTGAAAAAAAATGTACAAAGTTGTCAGATCAACAGAAAGTTTTGAGAGGACTCTGAGTGCGTAAATTACACAAAGGACTAACACTTCTAAATATAATTTATAGTGTTGTTCCATTTCAGCATCACGCCTCGATCACAGGTATATTTATATTATAGTAGGGTTAATAATCAGATGACCTCTGATTCTAGTAGCTGCTATTAACATTCAGTCAATAATACCAACCAGATCCATACTCTTGCATATGGGAACTTCTTCCATGTTTTTACTTACAGTAAATATTTTGGGGATAAAAATATTGTTGGTCAGGCAAAACAAGACATTAAATGAAGTGGTCTTGGAAAAGCGAACTGTGATGTTTCTCTTTCTTTTTTTTGCCACAGCTAGTGTTAGTTTTTGGTTAAGTTTTAGTTAGCAACAATAATCAGTGTTGGGGTTGTTAGGGTTGTGTGTGCACATTTCTCATTACTTTTTATAAGTAATCGTATTGTAACTTATTTACTGCCAGGTGAAAATAATTTGTTACATTGATTTCACATTACTCTGAAACTTAGCCTATAATTAGTAGTTAACAATATGTACGTTAGTCCACAGTCCCACACAACGATCCTAATGAGATCCTAATGAGAACGTACAGACGATCGTTCGTTTAAAATGTGCTGAAGTGTGAACACAAAGCAAAGCGATTGCCACTGCAATTTCTCCGTAGAAACATGTAGAGGCAGAAATGGAGAATCCTGAGTCTTGTCACTGTTACCTGTTAAAGATCCAGCTCTGGCTGCTGGGCTGAGATCGCCATACACTCAACTTTAAAATCACTCTAGGTTCTTCACCGACTTTGAGCTAGCATGCTGTCTGTAAAGTTGATTGCAAAGATTCAGTGCTGTGTTAGCATTGTAATGCAGTTACTTCTGTCCTGGACACAACTGGCACTTTACAGTCACACTCTTGTCCTTTTGTGCAACGCCACTCCTCAAAAGCTGCAGATTTTCCTAGTCCCTGCACTGAAATCAGCTGATTGTAGACACGGGCACAGGGAGCAAATAGAAAAGCCTTTTTTTGTTCTTTTATTTTTGTCTTTGTAACCCAAGTAACAGCATAATTGAATCTGTAATGTATCCTTAAAGTGCTATTATTAATCAATTATACCCAACAAAGAGAGTGACACTGATAAACATGGTACAAAACTACTGCTGAGGTGCATTTGGACAAGCTGTCCACATAGGACTCACCATATCCACATGATATTGATCATGCCCATGTCGTGCTTTTCCTAATGATATTCATGTTGTTAGCTGAAAGAAGTCTCTACCCACGGGGTAATGATGAGCTCCTCTGACTTCTCACTTGAGATAACCTTCCTCAGCTGCTCAGTGGAGGTTCCTTAGGGTGGACTTATTGCTACCCACAGCTGCAGACCTGGCTGAGAGTAGACTGAATATCAAGTGAGGCTACGGTGAGGCCTCCAAATACAGAGAAACTCAAAAAGCACAAAACTAAAAATACATGTCAATATACAGTATGCACAATTAATATATATATATATTTAAGTAGCCGAATATTACAAACACAAAAAATGCTCATCAGACACACACAAATAAGAATGAATCCCTACAATTACATTTCAAATTAAAACCATCAACTTATTCCATAAATGCAGTAGCCTGTTGTGTACGAGCGAATATCAAAACAAGTATCAATCAAATTCGCACATGCGTGCACCTACACACATGCATGCACCCACAGATTTGGACCAGGCTCATTAGAGATGTGAAGGAGAAAATGATCAAGAGAAGCCAGGAGGGACTTCATGCAGATTTGCACTCCATAGCTCTCAGGCAATCAGCAGCAAGCCTCCTCCTCGCCCGAGAACTGTCGTCCTGTGGTCACAAAAGGCCAAGAAGGGAGAGCGAGAGAAACTCATCACAGCATTTGTTGAATCCCCCCACCCACCACTTGAGGAGGTCGTTCATTTAGTAGTCCCTTTCATTAATGTTTCTCTGTCATTTTCCCTCTCTCTCTTTCCATCTACTTTAAAGGTACGAGCGAGTGAGTTGTAAGAAGCAGAAGAAGAAAAAGAAGCCACTGGAGCAGCTGAAGATATGAGGCTAAAAAGGTTTTGAAAACAACCCAGCGGTAAGTGGGCCCCTAAATTTTTGCACAGTGCACCGCCATTTTAGATGGAGCAATTATGTTTCCAGAAGCTGCTTCGCACCCTGCATAATAACTGATTTTACCCTGGTGGGCACAAATTCATGCTTTCTCAATCCTTTTTCTTTTTGTTCTGCTACATTCTTCCTCCACGTGTTCCTACCTTTCACTGCTTTTCTGTCTTCTTCTGCTTTTGCATACAAATCTCTGATAGTCACAGTGTCCCATAATCCCAAGTGAATAAGTTTTTCCCATTCATGTCCCTCTTGTCATTTTTTAACCACTGCAGATATACACATTCTAGTTTGCTGGTGCCGTATTGTTTACTATGTTTCGTAATAACAATTATCACTCAAAAAGCAAGGCTACGGCAAATTAACTTAACGGCCTAATTGAAAAAGATAATAGGTAATTTTTTTCTTGTTGTCTCTAATAGATAACCAAGCAGAGCAAAGGAAGCAGTTAATCAAAACTATAGAATATCTAATGATGTTTAATTAAGCAAATCGCAGCGCAGTATTGTCCGTTTATTTTGCACGCAGTCACATGCACAAGTGCAAGTTTATTGAAGTTTGGTTCATACTCCAACTCCAGTGTTTTTGTTTCCACATCCTAATGACACAATAAACTGTCATCTTCCTTCACGCTTTGGGTGCACCCTGCGCTAAGCTCATCCATCCATGCTGACAGCCGTGCTAAGGCTGAGAGAGATATCATCTACCTGTCACTGCAGACTGGCACTGAGGAGCTCCTTCTGTACTTCTGCAGTTCTTTTCATTCAGCGAACGGCGCTGGTGACTTTCAGATCTGGAAGCTATCACGCATCAGTTTAGACATGTAATGTACCCTCCTGAATGGGGTTTATTTACAGGCTCATTCACTGCTCCACTTTGCTGCAGAATTCATCTGAAATGGTTTCTGCATGCATTTTTCAGTGAAACTTATGTTTCTACTGTACAGAGTTTCCTCGCGATTATAGATTTCATCCCCTTTAATTAAAGGTAACGCCTGCATTTAATTCTAATTGCATAATTTTCTGTATTCTTGTTACAAGATGTCTTTGAAGGAAATTAGGAATATTGTGATAGCAGATTTAGCAAATACACAGAGTGGCTGAGAAAAAAAACAACAACAGCACACTAAGCAAAGTGGTAGTTAGAGTCATTAATAAGTCGGTCTTTCCACATCTCAGCTGCAGGCCTCAGACCGTTTTTTCCCCGATATTAACAAAGTCAGAGGACTTTCTTACAAACGGTTACAGTATATTTTAAAAGACTGAACATTAGGCTGTTTTTACATACTGCTCTTGGGGTGTAATATCACCATTTATTGAATTCTAACTGTACACGATCCACCACCCTATGTCTCAAGATGTTCATATTATCCATTCAAATATTGCAGCAGTAGGAAAAAATTTAAAAAGTCCCCCAGCTTAGTTATGAAACTCCCTCATCTCTATTGCTCCAGTCAGGGAATAGTTTAATTTCAAGTTGATAGATCAAATGTAGGTGACTCCACAGACATTACATACGCTGCACACCACATTCTTATTTCCATATCATCACCTGATTATTAGTGCTGCTGGCAGAGCAGAAGACATGCAGAAACTGTGAATGAATATGAACAAATGGGTGTCAGAGCACATGCAAGCCCAGACATAACCCTCGTCATATGCACAGGGACCCCTGCTTCTTGTCACCTTGCTGCCGGAGGCCACCAGCCTCATTAACAGCTGTATTTGGTATACTAAACCACGATGAGAGTGAAGTCTCGCTGCCCTGTTTCGTTCAACTGCAGAAAAGGTTTGAGAGGCAAGATGGCACATCTGGACCCCCCACTGTGGGCTCAACAAGCTGAAAACTGAGAGCGCGACAAGAGTGTGTATCGACGTTAGATCCACTGACTGTGCCATTTACACATCAGCATAACAAAAAACTGTATTTTAAAACATGTCCTCTGTGAATTAGTAGTTAGTAGAAAATTGCATTGATCTGTGTGCCACATGACATCATGGTTGTCATGGCGTTTCTTGTCCAGATCATTCAACACCTATCAGTGAAATAAACACATTTATCATCGCCTAGAATTTTCATGATATTTTAGCTGAGAAACTTAAATCAAAATATAATAAGCAAATGAGTTCATTTGTCTTAACACAGGACTCAAGCTCCACTCTCAGCTGAACCAGCACCACAGCATAATTTACAACTTCTTTAGACTTTTCTCTCATCTCCATAACACTTACCGTCTGGGGATTTTGTTGTTGTGGATTTTTCTTTTCAGTATAACCCAGCGTTAAAGAGAAATCCTCAGCCTGTAACAGGAGTTGCTAATGCTCTTCCTCATGTTTCAGCTTCCTGCATCAACCATGCATCTATGTGGCTAAATGAAGGCATTAGTCAAAAACTAAGTCCAATCAAATTGCTGACATTCATACCCTTCTGTGTTGGCGTTATTATTATCGATTACTTAAAATCGATTTAAAAGATTGGGAGCATCAATGAAACAAAGCTAGGAAAAAACAAGCAGCAGCTAAATATGAAAAGAAATCAGCAACTGTTACATTGTCCAATAAAATAGGTCTAATCTTATCATTACTTTCAGTCTGAAGTGTTTTGTTTTGCTCCCATGAACTGGTTGGTACCAGAAGGACTGAGTCTATTCCAGTATTAATGTTTGGAAAGTGTTCACTAAAGAAATAACACAATATTTCTTATGTGATTTTTTTTTTGAATGAGTACATAAATCATCTTCTGAATGAGTTGCTCCTCTTCCACGGACAGCTGCAGTGACAGGTAGCCATGCTAATATAAATTTGGGGGAACAGGATGTTCAGAGGAGAGCAGCTCTGTTCACAGTTTGGAAATGATTTGACAATTCATTTACTGGTGTGAGCTTTTCAGTTATGACACTGCTGAGTACAAGGACACTGCACTTTTCCTATTACCCTTGTCATAACTAAAAATAACACCTTAAATTGCAGAGAAATCCCAAAAGTGAAAATTCAGTTATGAAACTAAAATGGTTTTAGATTTTATTAACTAAAATTAGACTATTATTACTACTGATTGCAGTCCTTTTAGTCTTTTGTCTTGTTAGTGCTATATATAATGTGTTTCACACTTCAATAAGCACACGATGGGCCTGGATACATGTTTACAAAGTAATTGTGAAAGGTTTATGACTGCTGTGAGAAACCAGGACAATGCAGTGATTGACGTGCTTCAAGTCTTTCATAAACCAAATCTCATTTTTAAGCCTCCAGGGAAAATGGCCTTAAAAATCAAAAGCCATTAGTAGAACTTTTATTTTGCCTAGTAAGCATCTAATTGGACAAAATAGCTATTTGTTTTCACAGCTGCAAAACACTTCAGTTTGATTTAATTTGAACAAACATGGGCACTGTGGGCCACCAGTGGGGCCACTTTGGCTAAAACTGCATGATCAACAGCAGCTATTTGCCCAAATTGGATGCGGCGTCTTTCGTTTAATTTTTGACATCTATTTCAGTTCACTGTTTTAAGTGTTTCGGTAATGGCTTGGCTGCGTTGCCGATTCAGTTGCCTTCCTCAGCAGGAGGGAGATGTGAGCTCCTCTAAGTGTACCTGAATTGGACAAATCCATAAGGCCTTTGCACCTGAATGAGCAGACAGCAGCAACTGTTGGCTGAGCTTTAAAGACAGTTTCGAAGGAAAAGAGAGCAGTAGCTCTTAAGTGGCTCCTAGGATGTTAGCGGCACAATTAAACAAAGCTCTGCTAATCTTTACAGCTGGCGTCAAGAGGCACTGTGTTCTCTCAGAGCAGTGTTATCCGTAGCGTGGCACTGGTAGTCTGACAGGCTGGATAATGTGCCCTTCTGCCACCATCCTCTTCACAGCAGTGCCTTTACTACACACTTACTGTACTAGCAACAACCCTAATATACATCATAAAGAGTGGACCAAAAAATGCAGTGATGAATTAGCATTATTCAATTATGTACGCTCCAGTTATTTGTTGCGGCATTTAAAGAAATGTAAATTGACCTCAAGTTTTTTAGGCAATGAATCTGATTATGCTAGCACGTGTAATTTCATGGTATTTGGAAATGAAGGATGTTTTACTATATATTCTCCCCTCAGAGTGATGATGTGAAACTATGCAGTGTGGTGCATTTTAATAAAGGTCCTCTCTGAAACTCGTTAAGCTTAATTTCTTTCATCGCTCAATCATCAGCTCTGTCACAAGTTCTGGCCACCTGTTATGCTGAGTTTGGCTTCATAATTATGCAGCATTTCATACGTCCCCCGTGGCTTTGAATCTACACTCACTCAAAACTTAAGTGTCTCTCGTGATTTGCCAAACTGTGTAACAAAACTTAAACGAAGCTGATGAAAGAGAACAAACAACCTGCTGATATGAAACAAAGAAAATGGATATATAATTTAGGGTGGGGATGGAGAGATGCTATCTAGGTCTATTAATGCAGTCATCGCACTGTTGCCCCAGGATATAGAGCCTAATCCAGAGGAGTGCAAGTGAATGGGACTATGGCTCGGACTTGCCAGACCTACTTAGGTTCTGGTTGAGAGCACAGTGCTGTGTGGGCGAATCTATTCTGTCCTAGGCAGGGCACAGCATAAACATTGCCCAGGGAATGCAGGCAAGCAAGCAGGCAGGCATGCAAGCAGTCAAGCGGACAAGAGTAAAACTATAAGGATGGTTGCCTTTAATTTCCTTTCTACTGACTCCTCTCAATTGTCTGGGCCTGAGAGCAAGAGAGGGGAAAGAGAGAACAGTGTGTCCATGTGAGTGGAAATTACCTGTAGTAAAACCTTTTTTTCTCAGGCCTCCCTCACTAAAGTATTTACTCTTATCCACCCTCTCCCTCTCAAATACTCTGACACATGCATGCGTGCGCACACACTCTGCTCTGATTCATCCAGTCGCTACCGTGAAGCAATGACTTGTCTGCTCACTTACTGTCTTAAAGTTATTTGCGTTTGCTCCATAGCACTCTGGCACTCTGACCTTCTGCCCCTGCCTGTAAACAGAGTACCACTGCTCTCCCATCCACTACCCTGCCACTGCCATCCCCCACCTTCCACTACCAAATAAGGAAGACACAGCCACTGAGAGCCACCAAGTCGGTCAGTCAGCCCGCTGAGAAGGCCATTAGAGAGCCAGCAAGCCAGCGGACAGGTTGGTAGAAAACCACCTCTGGCATCACTCATCACTACTGGCCTCTATGGCTTTACCCGCCTCTCTGCGGTTTAGAAATACACACGCACTTATACACAAACACTCCCTGAAAGGTACACATATATATCCACATGCACTGTGACCTGAAAGCATTAAAGGCAGTCAAATACAGTACCCTCTGTACAGTGGCGCATATTGAAAGGCACATGCAAACACAGCACATGCAAACACAGCACACAAAAATATCATTCAGTATAGATACAAATGAAATATACCCTACATACAACATAAATTATAGATCGGGTTCTCTCTGCAAGGCCTTCCTTTAAACAATCAAAGATGTGTTTCGAGATGTATATGGGCTATATTATTAAAGGTACTTATGTATGCCAGCACAAAAACACTAAACATGCCACAGACATAAGACAGATGACTGTTATTTGTTTATTGTAAGCTAGTGACATATGTCCATCCGCTTCCTCAACCACATATTCAGTTCAGGGTGGGGAGCAGGGACAGGAGATTATCCCACCTATCATAAGGCAAAGGGTGGAGTACATTGGACAGGTCACTAGTCCATTACAGAGTCAACACACAGAATTAGACAACCATTCACGCTCATATTGACCCCTACAGCCAGTTACCTTAACATGCATTTCTTTGATCTGCAGTAGGAAGCAGGAGAGATCCCATGCAGGCGACTGCTCAGTGGTGCTCCTCATGCTCATTCTTTCTAATGACAATATCTACTAGAATTGGGACAACTTATATCTTTTTCTTGTCAACCACCACTGCCTCTTACTTTTAAAATCCAAGCTTGACTCTTACATCATGCCATTGCCTGCTGGTCCGTGTCAGAAGCACCTCTGCAAAGCCAGCAACTTGGATCAGGTGGGCTGCAATAGACTGCAGTACATTGGTTCTTGTGCTGCCATGGTCAGAGCCTCTATGTTGTCCTTCACACAAGCTGTTCTTAACCACTGGTAGATTTTCTTGATGCCACCCTCTTCCCCCATCTGCTAACATTGGCAGATAGAACCAATATCTTCCATGATATTTTCTGTTCCCTAGTCATTACCATTATCATCTGTCTTCAGCTGGCTATGTAATTCTTATAATACTTCATCCAGGGATCTGGCATTTTTCTCATAAGTTCACCTATGCTTCTTGCTTCATCTTTGATTGTGGTTTTAACACACACTTATCCTTTGCATCCCTCTTTTCATTGCTTGTAGAGTCTCAGGGTGCCAGAACTTAAGTGGGACACTCTGTGCACTGTGAGGAGGTTTCATGCCTTGACATCAGTGGACTATATCTCATCATATGTCCAGCTATAATTATTATAGCTATTTCAGATCCCTATCTGATGGCTTGTAAGCATATGTGTCTTGCAATATTCTTACTGTTTAGCACATAAATATGCATTCCCACTTATCCAGTCTGAATTACATCTCGGTATCCTCTCTATGTATCCTGGTGAGGTGGATCAGTGAGTCAATGTTTGCTCACTCCAGGCACATAGCTTGATGTCATCCATGTATTGGAGATGGCTGATGGTCACTTTTCTCCTGGATCTAGATCTGTGTCTGTATACTTATTTGCAGTGAGTATAGGTCATTTCTAAAGCAACGCTGAGCTCCTGATGAAGCTCATCAATGCACCATTAACCTTGAGCAGATCCCGGCACTGCAGAATCTATGTGTCAGCTTGTCAGTCATGAGCTTTTCAGCTCCTCACAAGATTCTTAGATTAGGGAAACCAACCTTGATCATAGTCATAGTCAGTCTATGCTCAGGTTAGGTTGCCAACTCAAAGCATCTTGGTGCACTGTTCAATCAACCACCAGTGTTGGGGAGTAACGGAATACATGTACCGCCGTTATATATTTAAAATACAAAATATGAGCAACTGTATTCCGTTACAGTTACCGTTTAAAAAGGTGGTATTCAGAATACAGTTACTTTGTTGAAGTAAATGGATTACACTGCAGTCTTTTCCTGTTTCATATGTTCAACTATGATCTCTCTATTTTTGGTAATTCCACGCCAGTGGAAACCCAAACAAAACACGCATTAAGAGGCTCTAATGCCTGTGTCTCAATCTCGCGTCTCATAATGACGTGAAGAAATATTTTTAAAAATGATTTAATATGAAGGCAATAGGCAGAGTGTTACAGGCATCGCCCTAAAGAATGTAGCCTCATGGGCAGTGTAGTCTGTGCTGCAGGGAGAATGGACTGCCATACCCGTTATGTGTCTGTGAGCGAGGGAGGGAGAAAAAGGAGAGTGGAAAAGTACGAGCTATCACCGTGCAGAAACGGGAGATGAAAGCGTGTAAATATAATAATAACCACTGCAGCCAAAAAGAGTGCCTGACGAGCCCAGTTGTAAGTAAGCTATTAAGACTCGACTGTACACCGTGTTCGCGTTTCCTCCGATACAATAAGTTCCGTTGGAGCAGCCTTTCAACGCCTCTCTCTGTCTGTCGCTAGCAAAGTTGACCCAGACAACAAAGTAAAGCTAGTTTTCGGCTACGAGCCCGACACGAACCCGACATATTAGCCAGAGGTCCCTTTACTATGGTTCGGAGCCGCGGACCTGTTTTATATACGCCCGGTATAATCGTTTTCTATACGAGATCACTGCAAAAAGTGCAGCCTTACCTAATGTCCACCTACTGTTACTCATTTATATTAAGATTTAAAAATCTAGTTGCTATTGGTATGGCGAGTAACCTTCAGTAATAGTAATAAATCACACACATAGTACATTCATGTAGTTGTAAAAAGCATGATAATATATTAAGTAATCCAAAGTATTCAGAATATGTTACTCTCATTGAGTAACGTAACGGAATACGTTATAAAATACATTTTTGGGCATATATTCTGTAATCTGTAGTGGAATACATTTTAAAAGTAACCTTCCCAACACTGTCAAACACTAGCTGTTGTAATCACCATATGGTATATTTTTAATGCTCTTCTGAGTTTTTGTCATGTGTTGACCTCACATGTTGACCTATGTGACTACTCAACTTGGGCTCTATGATGTTGGTCGGTATTTTGAAGGTATTGTACCCTTAGGATCCTTTCTGACCAAGATTGTGCTATTGGATTTTGTTAGACAATTTGGGGGGAGTCATTTCTGCTATCAGGAACTCGTGGAGTGCTCTACATCCAGTAGGTGTAGATCATGTCAGTTCCTAGTGCTGTCCACCTCTCTATGCTCTCATTGCTTTGATCAGCTCTGAGTAGGTCTGTCCTTGTGCCATTATGCATTTGCAGCTGGGAGTACATCTTGTATAGGTCCTTGGAGAACAAGCCTTCTGTTCTCTTGGGTTTTACTTTTCTTCAGCCTAGCAGTGAAGGGTGTTTTTAGAGACTCAGTGGTGGACTTTTGATGTCCTTTTTATCCATCCAGGCCCTTCTGCACCTCTGTTAATCGACTAATGCTCTTCTGGACTTGATTTTGGTTTTCAGGTTTCTCCTCCATGGGGGATTCTCTCTGCATATAATCTTGATCTTATACCCAAGTGTCTCTAGGATTACTGTTGAAGTGGCATATATCAGCTTATTGGCTTCTATAATGCTATCATGGGACAAGATGAGTAGAGGTGAATAACATCTGCAAGTATCTCTTCAGACGGACTTTGACATTGGATCCGGGGAGTCTCATCCATGGTTGTGTACTGTATTTAGTCTGGCCACAACCTTAATTCACAGCTCAACTAAATTCACAGTTAACTGTCTGCTCAGTCTAGCAGGGAACTTGAAATTTACAGTTCGAGCAGGCATCGCGTAAAGCATTTGTCAGTTTTACCAGATTCATAAGACAAAGAGGGAAAAAAAACTTACGTACTTACTTCTCTTTTTATGTCTTTGTACCTGTTTCTTTCACTCTCTCTGAATTTCTTTGGTTTATTTAACTGCACTGTGTCACCTGCATCCAAACGTCAGCCGAGTTCAACAGAGCTTGAGGGAAAACACACTCAGTGAGGAAGCCATATTGAAAGTGAGCCATCTGAAAGAATTTCACAAGAGTTGAAGGAAGGAAAGAGGCAAGAATAGGTCAGTGTGGCTGGTCACAGAAAAACATTTCTGTATAGTTACACTGACTGAAATGTGTTACGTTAGCAAAAAAGACTGTTATTTAAGTTGTTTTTTCAGATGTCCTTTCTCCCAAGACTATAAAGTTAGATACTTAACACAAGAGACTTGACACGATGCATAGAATGACAAGCTGACTGTGCAAAAACTACATCTGAGCCGTGAACTGCAATCATCAGAAGTGCAACTGAAAACACTCAACATCACATATGACAACAAAACCAATCAATTTCAGAAAGGAGCCTAATGTCAATACTGAGCTCTGGGGAACCTCATCCAGATATTTCTTTAGTTGTTTTTCTTTAGTTGTTTTTCTTTAGTTCTGTGCAGAAAAAAATGGATGGATGGATAAAATCTGGGGGTAAAATGTTGTTAGCTGGGTAAAATCTGGACAATGTACATGCACAAATGGAAAGAAATATAGCTAGACCTGTAATAAAGCCTGATCACACATGGGAGGAACACATTTTAGAGAATCAACAAATGCAACAAGGCAAAAAATTGTCCTAAAAATGCAAAGAAAGCAGACAGATTTATTCTCCGCTAGCAGCATGTAATTCATTGCACTCCCATTCCTTCTCTTCTTCCTGCACCCACCAAGCTCCTATCTCCATTCTCAAACTCCTGTCTATTGCAGTGCTCACTTGTGTATCAAGGTAATGAATTCATAATCTCTCTCAAGCTCTTTGTAGATCTCTATCGTGGAGGGAGATAAGAGCAAGCATCGTTGCTCTCTAATAGCCGTCAGTCTGCCTCTGTTCCCACTTGCTCTGTGTGTGTTTGTGTGTACAGTATGTGTGTGCGTTGAGGAAATCACCCTTCACCACAAACCCCTGCACACTGTCCTCCATTTTGGCTTCCAGCGAAGAAGAAAAATATTCTAGCCTAGAGAGTCACTTATCAGCTAACTGTTGAAGCTACAAGGCGACAAATGTCTCTCAGAAAGAAGAGCGTTAAACACTGAGCACTGGTTCACTTCCTCTTGTTCTTCCAGCGCCTCATGTGCACTAAAAAAAGCACACTTGTCAACCTAGCTGATAAACACTCAGTCACAGGGAAAGTAAATATCTGAGAGGGTGAGGCAGACTCAGTGTAACTAAACTTATGACAAGGGGTGGCTCTCGAGGGCCGACCGGACGTGCACGTGTTTTTAATTGTGTTTTCAGTAGGGTGATGAAATGTCCTCCATTTGAGCACAAGCTGGCAGTAAGTGGGCTGTCGCCTTCAGGGACAGAGTGAGCGATGGCCCGCTGCTATCAGAGGTGATTGTGCCTCAACCCCTAAGGGTGACACAGATGAACGAAAGGGAGCAGGGAGACAATAAGGAAGAAAGCAACCAGGGGATGGACTGGCAACAAAAAGAAGCCTTGGAATTTGCGGTCAAGTGTTCCCAGTTTAATATACCAGACTGAAATTGACACAACATATTTGTGAATCAACATTTTGTTTAAAAACAAGTAAAAAAAAAAAGGCAAGTATGTATGTGAGGATGACTTCTATGAATTGTCATACAATGGTAAATACTTTTAAAACTTCAAAAAAAAAAAAAAAACATTTCAAGACCCCAGAAAAAAAGGCGTACCTAATTTAAAGTTAATTTTACCACTCTTCCTCTCAAAGTGTCCCATTATAGCTTCTGTGTTTATACTCCCTGGACCTTCTGATTAAATGTGTATATACACACTTTCAATTTTAACACGGAACTAAAAAGAGAATCAACTTTATTTAGCATCACTGTTAATGGGAGCTGGGTGAACAGCTGCGATCCGGAGACCAATGTGCAGTTTTTAGTGCACTTTAGTCCACAGTGTCCAAGGGTGAAAATCGTACTGCAGCCCTTGAGTACAAACACAAATGTGCTTCCCCCAGTTTAAAGCTACATTGTAATGTCCTTTGGCATTTTGGGAAAAATATTTGGCACAAAGAACCTGAGGTTTGGCCACAGAATCACCCAACATACCTTAATTGCCAGATTGATTCCCAAGACTCGTACTTCTCCCTCGAAATTATATTCAGATTGAAATGTTGCCATTTTGATACAAAAGAGAAGATCAAGGGCGGCATTCAAAGAACATTTTGATTACACCTAGTATAAGTGACGTAGTTTTTATGTACTCTGATATACTCCATTCACACTTTAATGTTCAATAGGTCCCCTGTAATTGGAGCTGTGTTGGTTCCTGCTCCATGATCCTCTATCCATTGTATTTTAAATATATTAAAAATAATATGCCAAATAAGCCATAATACAAAAAATTAAAATATTTCAAAGACTTAAATAGATTCATCACTTTTAAAAAATAAAATCATCACTTTAAATGTTTATTGTACCCATTTTTGGTACGTCTGACTAGTTAAACCTCGGAAATGGACTAACCAACCTGCAATGAGATTCTAACGTCAAAACCCAAGGCTGAAAAACCCTTTTGTTCTTTAGTTGACTCTGTTTATTCTGGGCACATAGTGCCTACTCCAGGGGTCGGCAACCTTTTTGATGATGAACACAGTCTAAAATATCCTCAGAAGTCAATGTGCCATATGATTGCATTAGCAATAAATTTAATAACGCTCTATATGAACAGTTGCACACTATATAAAACAACTTTACAGAATTATATTTGTTCGCAGATGTTAGCAGCTGTCAGCGAATAGTTATCAGCTATTTTGAAACAAAAAAAATACACTTTTTATCCATAACAGCAAATCAAGTGTATATCAGAAAATGCAAATGCTATTTATGGTCTCCTCACAACAATGATAACAAACACTGTTGTGACAGTGACGTACACTGTCTTGTTGGTATATGTATGATTTCTATACATTTTACATCAGATAAAAACTTTGGTTGTAAGATTCAGATAATTATTTAATAAAAGCTAGACATTTTAAATGAGAATAAGAAAGAAAAGTATTTCTTTGTGCCCCCCTCTCCCTGTTAATACCCTACCTGGCCCCCTGGCAAAACTTTGCTAGACCCACCCCTGCACAGTTACCAGCTGTCAGCTACTTAGAAAAGGATCCTGGTGTTATTTGTCTCTCAGAAACAGTTCATAACTTCAACTCATTCATGTCACCTAAAAGGTAAACCTGTTTCTCCATCACCTGATCAGCTCTGATGATTCAGTAAGGACATCTCCTGGTTTCATCTTCATGTTTCCCTCTCACCACATATCCAAACCGATATCATGACCAGCAGCTTTACAGCTGTGGCTCCAGCAAACATCAGCTGATACTAGAAATTAATATTAAATAAATTCTAACAACAGCTGATCAAGCTTAAACGTGCTGCTGTTGTTTATCCGCTGGTTTCCTCTTTCTGGCGCAAAGTGAGAGATAAACAAACAAGAGAGAAAAGCCAATCAGCTGATCATTGATCAGTTTCATGATTGAAGTAGCAACAGGAGAGAGAGGGGGAGAGGATGAGAGAAGAAGAAACAGCTGCAGCGTAAAGACACAGAATAACTCCAGCTTTGTGTCTTTTTCCATTCTAGCTGAAGTACGGGACAAACTGTGTTCCTTTTCAGCTCAATACGGAACGCGTAATATTTTCTCTGAATACGAGACGATTCCGGTTTTTACGGGACGGTTGGCAACTCTACTAACTAACCTTATGAATACAACAAAGTTCACTATCAGTAACATCATAGCACCCACCCAGCAGTATATAAACCTTGTCATGCTAGCTAGTACCCAGTACGAGCTATTGTAACTGACTGTAAAATGTGAGCACAACGAAAATAAACTACACCTAAACTTGGTTTATATCTGACCCAGATAGACTGCAGGTCATAACTTCTTACCTGAAGTTCAGTTCACCTGACACTCGGACCAGCAGCCGCCTCGGGTCTCTCCTCCTCCTGCCTCCCCTTTCTCTCATCCACCTGCTGGCCTCTGTGAAAGCTCCGCCACAGACATGACTAAACAATTGAGTTATTTTTACACATCGGCCAGCATCTGGCCAATC
Source organism: Pelmatolapia mariae (assembly GCF_036321145.2). Classification (NCBI taxonomy): domain Eukaryota; kingdom Metazoa; phylum Chordata; class Actinopteri; order Cichliformes; family Cichlidae; genus Pelmatolapia; species Pelmatolapia mariae. Next base: position 35,567,828 of record NC_086240.1, read on the forward strand.
CACCACCTTTCATTGTTTATACCGTTCCAAAAAACAAAACAACAAACAAACAAACAAAAATCATCGACCCATAAAAACGAAAAATCACGTCGGCCCACCAGGCAAATGCCCGGTATGCCCGATAGCCAGTCCAGCTATGGTCATGCCATCAGTTAACCCTTCGCGTGCCAGCTGTGGCACACGTGCCCAGGATTGCCGACCCCTGGCCTACTCCCTCACTCTTTGATGTCTTTTGTCTCTTTCCCACGGTTTTCAGTAACTTCTGTCTTACCACACTTTGAAGCATTAACCAGAAATTAGCCAGTGCTAAATGCCAACTGCCTGAGAACTACATAGTTCCAACTGTGATAGTGACTGGTGGCTGCTTATTACAGATTTCAACTGTGCTGCAACTGTGATGATCTATGGAGTATACAGTCAGGTCCATAAATATTGGGACATCGACACAATTCTAACATTTTTGGCTCTATACACAACAACAATGGATTCCAAATGAAACGAACAAGATGTGCTTTAACTGCAGACTGCCAGCTTTTATTTGAGGGTATTTACATCCAAATCAGGTGAACAGTATAGGAATTATGACAGTTTGTATATGTGCCTCCCACTTCTTAAGGGACCAAAAGTAATGGGACAATTGGCTTCTCAGCTGTTCCATGGCCAGGTGTGTGTTATTCCCTCATTACCCCAATTACAATGAACAAATAAAAGGTCCAGAGTTCATTTCAAGTGTGCTGTTTGCTTTTTGAACCTGTTGCTGTCAACTGCCAGGATGAGATCCAAAGAGCTGTCACTACCAGTGAAGCAAGCCATCATTAGGCTGAAAAAACAAAACAAACCCATCAGAGAGATTGCAAAAACATCAGGCGTGGCCAAAACAACTGTTTAGAACATTCCCAAAAAGAAGGAACGCACTGGTGAGCTCAGCAACACCAAAAAACTAGGAAGACCACAGAACACAACTGTGGTGGATGACCAAAGAATCCTTTCCCTGGTGAAGAAAACACCCTTCACAACAGTTGGCCAGATCAAGAACACTCTCTAGGAGGCAGGTGTATGTGCGTCAGAGTCAACAATCAAGTTAAGACTCCACCAGTGTGAATACAGAGGGTTCACCACAAGATGTAAACCTTTGGTGAGCCCCAAAAACAGGCAGGCCAGATTAGAGTTTGCCAAACGACATCTGAAAAAGCCATCGCAGTTCTGGAACAACATCCTATGGACAGATAAGACCAACATCAACTTGTACCAGAGTGATGGGAAGAGAAGAGTATGGAGAAGGAAAGGAACTGCTCATGATCCTAAGCATACCACCTCATCAGTGAAGCATTGTGGTGGAAGTGTCATGGCGTGGGCATGTATGTCTGCCAGTGGAACTGGTTCTCTTGTATTTATTGATGATGTGACTGCTGACAAAAGCAGCACAATGAATTCTGAAGTGTTTCGGGCAATATTATCTGCTCATATTCAGACAAATGCTTCAAAACTCATTGGACGGCGCTTCACAGTGCAGATGGACAACGACCCAAAGCATACTGCAAAAGCAACCAAAGAGTTTTTGAAGGGAAAGAAGTGGACTGTTTTGCAATGGCCAAGTCAATCACCTGACCTGAATCCGATTGAGCATGTATTTCACTTGCTGAAGACAAAACTGAAGGGAAAATGCCCCAAGAACAAGCAGGAACTGAAGACTGCTGCAGTAGAGGCCTGGCAGAGCATCACCAGGGATGAAACCCGGCGTCTGGTGATGTCTATGTGTTCCAGACTTCAGGCTGTGATTGACTGTAAAGGATTTGCAACCAAGTATTAAAAAATGAAAGTTTGATTTATGGTTCTTATTCTGTCCCATTACTTTTGGTCCCTCAAGAAGTGGGAGGCACATTTGCAAGCTGTTGTAATTCCTACACCGTTCACCTGATTTGGATGTAAATACCCTCAAATAAAAGCTGACACTCTGCAGTTAAAGCATGTCTTGTTCGTTTCATTTGGAATCCATTGTGGTGGTGTATAGAGCCAAAAATGTTAGAATTGTGTCGATGTCCCAATATTTATGGACCTGACTGTATATAAAGCTGAGACTGGGTGTAGAAAAGAACAGCCCTCCCAAGATTAACCAGGAAAATTCCTGAACTTCCAGATGACCTTTTTTTAGTATACTCCCTTGGGGTAAACAAGAATAAGACAGGGAGACAAAGTAGGCATATAAATACAGCTGTGGTCAGAAGGTTACATACACTCATCATGGATATAAATGCCATAGGAACTTTGGATTTTTAATGATTTCTTTGGACTTCTTTTTCCGATAATGAAAAGATTGTACATGATTTAATGACCTTAAAAACACAAACTGGATGCACATGTTTAAAATTAATTAGGATTCCCCCCCAATATTTGGTTAAATGCCTCTTAGCAAGGTGCACCTTGATTAGACCCTATTGGTAGCACACCAACAAACTCTTGGCATCCTTGGATATTTGACCACTCCTCTTGGCAGTGTTGGTAGAGCACATTGAAATTAGTTGGTTTGGTTTGGCAGCTTTTAAGCATAGTCATAGTGTACATCAGGGGTCGGCAACCCTGGGCACGCGTGCCACACTTGGCACGCGAAGGGTTAACTGATGGCACGACCATAGCTGGACTGGCCATCGGGCATACCGGGCATTTGCTCGGTGGGCGGATGATTTTTTTTTTTTTTATTTATTGTTTTTTATATAACCGTATAAACAATGAGAGGTGGTGGATTGGCCAGATGCTGGCAGCTGTGTAAAAATAACTCAGTTGTTTGGTGGTGGCTATGGCGGAGCTGGCGGGTGGATGAGAGAAAGGCGAAGCAGGAGGAGGAGAGACCCGAGGCGGCCGCTGATCCGAGTGTCAGGTGAACTGAACTTCAGGTAAGAAGTTATGACCTGCAGTCTATCAGGGTCAGTTATAAACCAAGTTTAGTTTATTTTCGTTGTGCTGACTTTTTACAGTCAGTTACAATAACTGGTACTGCGTGCTAGCTAGCATGACGGAGTTTCTATACAGCTGGGTGGGTGCTTTGATGTTACTGATAGTGAACTTTATTTTATTCATAAGGTTAGTTAGTAGAGTTGCCAACCGTCCTGTAAAAAACGGAATCGTCTCGTATTCAGAGAAAATATTACGCGTTCCGTATTGAGCTGAAAAGGAACACAGTTTGACTTCAGCTAGAATGAAAAATACACAAAGCTGGATTTATTCTGTCGTTATGCTGCAGCTGTTTCTTCTCTCATCCTCTCCCCCTCCCTCTCCTGTTGCTACTTCAATCATGAAACTGATCAATGATCAGCTGATCATCTCTCTTGTTTGTTTATCGCCCACTTTGCGCCAGAAAGAGGAAACCAGCGGATGTCGCGCTAAACAACAGCAGCACGTTTAAGCTTGATCAGCTGTTGTTAGAATTTATTTAATATTACTTTCTAGTATCAGCTGATGTTTGCTGGAGCCACAGCTGTAAAAGCTGCTGGTCATGATGTCGGTTTGGATATGTGGTGAGAGGGAAACGTGAAGCTGAAACCAGGAGATGTCCTTACTGAATCATCAGAGCTGAACAGGGGATGGAGAAACAGGTTTACCTTTTAGGTGACATGAATGAGTTGAAGTTATGAACTGTTTCTGAGAGACAAATAACACCAGGATCCTTTTCTAAGTAGCTGACAGCTGGTAACTGTGCAGGGGTGGATCTAGCAAAGTTTTGCCAGGGGGCCAGGTAGGGCATTAACAGGGAAAGGGGGGCACAAAGAAGTACTTTTCTTTCTTATTCTCATTTAAAATGTCTAGCTTTTAATAAATAATTATCTGAATCTTACAACCAAAGTTTTTGTCTGACGTAAAATGTATAGAAATCATAAATATACCAACAAGACAGCGTACATCACTGTCACAACAGTGTCTGTTTTCATTCAAAGGCTTTATGGCTTAAATACCTGGTGGGCCAGTCTCTAGTCAAAATGCCCGGGCTGATTTTTTGTCCCAGTCCAGCCCTGAGCACGACACGCAGTGAATTAATCTGAGAAGGTGCATTAAAAAATAAATGGCTGGGCCAGCGGTGCACATCGCAAATTAGCTCGCATAGACACATTAGTTGTGCTGCTTCTTAATGATGGTATCTTAGCTAACAACCCCAACTACCAGATTCAACTTGTAATTGGCTAAAAATAACTTAGCCTACTGGTGAGAGGGATGTTGCTAGCTGGCAGTTTTTTCAAGCAATGTTGAAATTTCCACATTCTGACACTTCAAATGCTTCAGGAGCTGTCCGCTCAGCACAGCAACTCTTAATATAGAGCGTTATTAAATTTATTGCTAATGCAATTATATGGCACATTGACTTCTGAGGAAATTTTAGATGGCACTCGTCATCAAAAAGGTTGCCTACCCCTGGTGTACATACTGTAGGTATGCGTAATTCAGAACGTCTAGAAGAAGACTGTCATCCTTAGATGAGGGGAAATTGTTTAGGATGTTCAAAAACACTCCAGGAACCATTTAGCCTCATTGTGCTTTTTTGGTTAAGAAGGGTCTACCTTCAAGCTCCGATCCAGCTTCACATCTAAGAAGTGAAAGTTCATGTTTCTGCACAACAAATGCCATCTTAGCCGAACCTTAACCTTATTAATGTACCAACCAGTTCACAATAAAGACGCACAATCTTTATTATGATTATAAATTCAGGAATAACCACTCTTCTGCCTTCTGCCTTTTTTTTTGCATGCAAGCATTATCTGTTTGACAACATTGTTAAGCAGCAATTGTGATGAGGATCACCTTCCTTCACTTGGAAGCACAGCAGCTGACAGAAGGAGGGCAGCAGTTTCAACAAGGTTCACCGCTTGTTTCAAGGATCTTCAAACAGTACATGCTGCTATGTGATTCGGAAACAAGACGCAAGCGATTAAACGCTCTCCCCCGAGCACTTGCCACATCTTCCGCTCTTTGAATTTACATGGCATTTATGAACACTCACAAGGAAAACAGAAAAAGCGGGAGTGGGATAGCTGGAGAAGAGGACTCCGGGAGTGGAGGAGTCTCATTATTCTGTTATGGATTGCACATGTCAGGCAGTAAGTGCTCTTTTTATCCTTCCAAAGCACTAGCCTCGGCCACTGAGCGCATTTCCCTACCCGAGTGAAATTTACCATGTTAAGGCTCACGCCACCAGGGGAATGGTGGTGAGAGCTCTGGGTCGCTGCTAAGATTTACCGCCTTGATTAAATAAAGGGCTCTGGTGTGAATAAGAGGCTGAGGGAGAAATCTTCGTAACATAAACACATGTTTTATACTCAACAGTAAATTGATTAGACCCCATCCTTACACAAACACACACACAGACTTTTACACCTCTTTATGGTGTGCTACATGTCACACTGGGTTTTAAACAAAGAACAGAAAGGGGGCAGTGGAGGATTGCTTGTGGCTCAGGGTGGCTTTCTGCCAGTACACAGCAAAGATGTGTCTTCTCAAAAGGGCTTGTTCCCATTTATTACTGCCTGCATACCTTGAAAAGTTCACCCAGGAAAAAAAAATATTATTCCTCTCTTTGTATTTGGGAAGAAGAGGTCTCTTATTTGATGCAGCGTGCTTCACATATTGTAACACTTCCCAAAAAAACCCTTTTAAATTCAGTCTCATGTTCTTCAAATTTCCAGCCTTTCCTTTAGTCCTTAAAGCTCCAGGAAGGTGCTTTGCCATAATTAGCTGCATTTTGCTGGGACAAAGCATTTTTTTAAAAACCCACAGCTTAACATATGACAGTCTGAAACAAAGCAAAATGTAACTGGTTTAGCCAAAGACGGAGCAACAATTTTCAGTTTGCAAAGGTAGGTGAGTATGGGGTCAACTGATTGATGTGCCTCCAGTGTGTGCCTAGGCTCCCTGCTGGATATAGTGGACACCAGCTGGCACTGTTCAAATTCAAATCCTACAAGCCAATCAGGATCGCCTTTTCAACTAAAAGCCAATGTGATTGGGTGACACCTTGTTTCTACGATGTGTGTGTGTGTGTGTGTGTGTGTCACACTTTATCACAATGGCAACACTTATTTCGACTTGTTCACTGGTCACTCTAATACAGTTTCAAACAACTATGCTGATCTTTTTGCAGGTTATGTGGGCTGATCTACACTGAACATCCACACATATGGAGAAAAGGTCAATTTGATCTACAGTTAGACTAAGAACAGTTTTACAATAACCTGTGCTCTTAAAGAGACTTCATGTTGTTAAAAGCGTTTCATGTAAATGCGTGTGTTTGCCTCTTCTTAGTCCTGCCACTGCAGCCCAGATTTGTAAACCCAAAGATCAGCAGCAGTAACTCGTTTCGTTACAGGCCACTTTGTGTTATGATTTCCTACTAACGTGCATGAACGCACCACATGGTGCGATTTACGATGTAGGAGAAGTCAAGAGACGAAGTTTATGAGGCGGCATTGAACGCAGCACAGGACTCCCTATGTTTTTTTCCCCTCCGCTTCATAGGGGAGGGAGAATGTTGGGGGGTGTTTGACTCCTGTCTCCCCACCCCCAGCCCGTACGGAGTGGCTTTAGGAAGAAAAGAATCCAAACCTGCAACTCGGAGATAACGAGACACACACCAATAAAGAGATACACATTTGGAGATCCGCGCGCGGCGGTGTCGCGCACGGATTATTATAGGGCATTTTATTTTTCTTTCACTGAGGAGATTCTGGCTTGGAGCGTCTGATCTTGGGGGGGGGGGGAAGGAATACAAATGTACGGAGAATAAAAGGAGTATTTCATACGTGCTCTCTTCGCTAACAAGTGACTGCCGCTGGAGAAAGTGGAATATAGTGGGGGTTTTTTCTGCCGCAGGAGATTCAACGTAACTGTTTATTTTTATTTGCTCTGAGGGAACTGACCGCTTACCCCAAGCATACGGATTTAAAACCTGTCCCCAGTAAACCAACCGGGGGGGTAGTCTCAAAAGTACTTTTCTCACGCCGCTGAAGTGAGTGCAACTTTTTCCTCCTTCTTAACTCTTCTTAATGCTTGAAATCAGTTCAGGTGAAAGGTGCGAGACCTAAGAGTGGGCTCGGGCTATATCTGTATGTTTATATATTTCAAGCTTTGCTGTGATTTTGTATCTCAGCTCGCTGGAGTAACCAAGAAGAGATGTTAATTTTAGTCCGTTTTTTCTCTTTCAACATGCTTTTATAAATAAATCTTCCGTGAATAATTTTGTGTTAACATTCAAACTGAAAAAACAAAACTTTAACATCTTTGCGTTTTTAGTGAGCTTTCTAACGATGGGGCTCTGCTTCTGTAGCATCTGAAGATAAAAATGCTTCTGTTACTCGCTCGCCTGTAGAGGGTAACCGTTAATCAGTAAGTGTAATGCTTGGCAGTATAGTCAAAAGTAACGGAATATTTAAGTATTTTGATAGTACTTAAATGTTTAAGTAACTTGCCCATTGAAAGGTTAGAGTGTGTTAAATGGTTACTGTATGATTTACATTAAAAAGTACCAGGTGCCTTTTAATACCCCTCCAACACTATGGCAGTGTGAAAACGTATGGATAGTGGAATCATGGTTTGGATACATTTCCAGGCAAGACCTTTGATGTTGTTCTTGTTCCTCTTATCATCCTCCTAATCATCACCATTAATATTATTTGTTTAAGATGATTTCCAGGTCATCTTCATTTTTATAACATTTGAGGCTAAACCTTTTCCAAGGCAATGACCTTCACCAGAGAACACTGTCACCCTCCTCACCCCCAGTGCTCCCACCCTAACCGCAAATGAAAAGCAAAAAACAAAAGATTAGTACCTCTGCTGCTTTTTAAAATGGATTTTGTGGAAAATATGAGCTCAAATATAGAGGTTTTGATTCTTGATGTTAGTGGTTATTGAGGCAGTGAACTATCTGGGAAGTTTTCGAAGTTCAGAAGTGAGATGCGCCTTTGCTCTGAGGGAACGAATTCTGTCATGTGGACCTGTTATTGCTACTTACAGAATGTTTTGTCCCATTTCACGTCTCGCTTCACTTAAGACAATTTTCCAATATGATGCATAATTAATAAGCTCTGTTTAGTCAAGCAAAAAAAAAAAAGAAGAAAGAAAACACATGATAAAACCCCCCCTTTTTTGTAAATCAAACTCATCAGTCCTGCATTCCAGCATTCAGTCAGCCTGCTAACTTAAATAAATAAACCCATTTGTCTTATGATGAGAGTCACATGTCTATTGTCAGTAGCAAGAAGGAGTCTTGTCCTTTAGAGTAATTGGACAACACGTAAACCAAGACGCTGCATGTCAAGTGTGTTCTGGATTCTTAATGTGGCTTTAATTGAACAATTTATCACCCCTGATCACTGTCAAATAACTGGGCAAGAAAGACAACAGGCAATGAAAATGCCAGGGATTAAGCTGGCAGGCATATCCCACTAAGCGTGACCAGTGTGTCTGTCACAGCAGCATCTGCAAGGTGCTGTTTTATTTAATTTAGCCGATTTATTTATTTTTTGTATATAGAAATCACAAGTCAGTGCCTGCTTGAGTGGCACTCTCCTAAGAAGTGGCAACGCATAGCGGGGGAAGGAAGGGGCCACGAGAACATTACATCTTTGAAAAACTTCTTTTATTGGACCAAACTTTTGATTTCTCCCCGGAGCTCCTTTCCCTACACTTGGAAGAAAAGCTAATTGAATTGTGCCCCGGATATGATGCTTTTTTTTTTCCTCCCCCAAGTATGGAGGTCTTGCAGAAGTGTCCTCCTCAGGGTTTTGAAATTCATTTCCTTTGCAATTTATTACTTTCTGAGCTGTTTTTCTTTATTTCCCCTACCTCAACAGTAGGGTGTATTCTCTCCATTTTTGAAAGCATCAAAGTGGAGAAGAGAGAGAGATCCAAGATAGCTACAGGCGTTGCATGCGATGAGTTATTCAGCCGTGTATTTTACTTGAGGTAATTGAACTTTTTAATCGTCTTTCTTTAATATTTTTGACATTTTTGACACACGACCGGCTTAAACACTGTGTGGTAATCAATTTTCATAGCACCAGCAACGCTCTTGATGCCTTAAGACGCTTTTATTGTTTGACTTTCCAGATGCGGTGCTGAAACTGAAACTCACAACCATCAACATCTTTTCAAGTTGTTTTTTTTTCTTCTTTTAAAAAAAAAGTCTATCTGTTACTTGCAAATACAATGCTTATTTTTGATGCTGGGGTGCAGTCGATGAGTGCTTGAAGTTTGTCACCCCCGGTGCATTGGGGTATATGGAAGTATATGAAAAGCAGGTACATTATCTGGAGGCCAGAGATCACTAACCTCGACCAAGGCCAGTACTCAAATTAAACATCATCATTTATTTAAAAATACTGCGCGGACACATCGAGTAACAATATACATCAGCCCACAATTATGCTCATTACAACCCTGCAACACGCTTACATTCTGAAGCAACCGATGTTACTTGCACACTACCTTAAGTGGGGCCCATTAATGAAGTATTTCTACTGAGAAACCAATCTAAGTCGTCCATTGGTTGATTAAGGAGGCATGGTAACATTTGTTAGCTCCTGGGAGGCCCCCTAAAGCCCGTCTGTTATGCAGCTGTCTGCTACACAACCTCTCAAGCTGGCGCTGATGTGACTAAATTTCCAGGATATACACCAAAATGCATTAAGCTGTTTCTTTGCCCATGTGCCACCTCTCTAGTCAGTTTAATGAAAATCGGCCTAGCAGCATTTGCATAATCCTTCTCACAGACAAATAGACAAGCTGCAACAAAAACATAACCCCTATGGTAAAGGTAATAAAAACTGTGACCCAGTTCCACTGGCAGCCACACAAGCTCATGCCTTAACACTCCCTCCACCATGTTTGACAAATGATGTTGGACATGTTTTAGATTATGAATCCTTCCTTCCCTTCTCTTCTTAACATTCAGATAAGTTTATTTTAGGTTCTCTAAGAACTTTGACCTTATGATATACCTTTTGATATGCCTACCTCCGTAAGAGGCTTCTTTCATCTTATGGTCTTGCTAAGGCTTTATTTTTATTTTTTAAATAAAAATCAAACAGCAGAACCTGAAAAATATACTTTGCTTGTTATTCATTTGTCTCTGTTTTAGGCTGTAAAATAAAGCGGACTTATCAGAGAGGGAGAGCTTTGATAGGCTGTCACTTTGATAGACTTACTTTTATCAACACCTCTTTGGACTTTGTGCATTACAACCGTATTTAGTTTCATTGAACAGCTTCTAAACACAGTTAGATCTGTCCCACACCATTTGTCATGATGAAACAAGGAAACTGTCCACACATGTTCAAGAACCTATTAAAACACAGGGAGTGTGCAAAAATGGCGCTAATTCCTCACATTTAATCACCTTGAATTAAAGTTGGAAGTGTACACTTCAGTCACAATCAATCAATCGTGGCAATGTACAGACCAAAAATTACCAAAACTGTGCCACTCACCAAACATCCTGCTGCTTGCAACTTTATGTTATCAGGCTACCAACCCTTGATAACCTCTACTAATATAAACTTGACCTTATTTACTTTACTTCATTTGCAAGGTTGTCAAATATTTAGCAGTTATGACAATACCAAAGCATCAATCAACGCATTTATCTTACTCAAGAGGACACAACGATATTACACACTTAATTTATCTATTTTTTTAGGCTTTTAGGACCACTTTCTTACTAGCCTGTGCCCTGTTTATTTTATTCAAATCCAAATTAACAGAGTTTTGGTGGCATTGAGTGCTTTGCAATTATTCACATTGCACTTGACGCAACAACACAGTTAATAACAGCTGCTCTGAAGTGACTGTTGTGGTAGAGAGAAAGAGAGAAATGCGGCACGTTATGCAGAGGCACTGTTGCACTCACAGCTAATTGTGTTTATTCATTTTAATTTGCTCCAAGTGCTAAATCAGTGCTCTTCCAGCGACACGAGGTGCAATTAGCTTGACTGTGAAAACAGGAGGCAGTGTGTCTTCTAAAGTGTCCCCTCCTCTCCTCTTTGATTTGTGTATTATCCATCCTTTGTCCTTCACATTTCTTCCTACTTAACCAGGCTGGAGACACACTCGATAAAAGTAGCATCTAACCGCTTCATAGTATGAGCGTCACCGTGCAAAAAGTGGGAAGATTACGTAACTTGTCGCAAAACTAAAATTCAGTTTGTTTTTAGAAAAAAAGAGGTGTCATTGTTTTTTTTGCCAAGTTTTTGATGGGTCATATATTAAGGACATGTACAGTTTAAGGAAATTTTAATGCATTAAAGTACTTGTTTTGCAATAAAGTGTTGGGCTTCTGTATTTCAAAGTAAAGGGGTCACATTTGGGCATTGAACTGTAGCCTATTAGTTGTATGGTTTCACCAATAATAAAAAGTTATTACTGAACTCTCTTAGCCTGAAACAGCGATATATGCCTATAAGTCTATGTTCATATGCAACTGTAAGACAAAGCAGACTGTAGGGCAACAGAATACATGGTGGCTGTGTAAAGGCAAACAGCTGTTTATGTTTTTGGCACTCTTTTTGTTGCAAAAACCCCACAGCATATCTTTGTCTGCATCGCTTTATCTGCAATGTGTGGTGCACTGCATTACATACCATGTACCTGTTTTTGAGTTTTGAAACAAGTCAGATCAGACCTCTGTTTGTGCAGGCCCAGTTACCAAGAAACACCTTCTGCTTTCCTGAGAGAGAGAGAAAAAAACAAGATAAAAAGATAAGTGCAAACTGCAGGTTGGCAGTTTTCTAGAAGATCTCTTCAATTCACTGGATCCTCCTGTTTTCGACTTGTCCATAGGTGGAGACACGCGAGACTTGCGACTTGCAGAGAATGTTTGACTATTCACTCAGACACCAGTGTTTGGATGCCTTAGGTCTAAAGTTTGTAGCTCAATTCCTTTTAGAACTTTGTTCCGAACTGGCGGGGAACCCCCAAAAGTCACAGTTTACCCACCAACTGAAGTCTAAAGGTTACCACTCCAAAGAAAGCCATCAATGGATTTGAACAGAGATGACACAGGTTGAGAGGCATGGGGCCAGATAAGACAAGGCTGTGATAATGTGTGTGAACTCAGCAGCATTGATCTGTTTCTGGCTGACTTTAAGTCCCCTTTGCATCTTGGCTGTCTCTTGGGCTCCTCTGGTGTTTTCTCATCCTTGGTTTTCTTCATGCCTCTGTCTTCTTCACTTAATTTGTTTCTTTCCCTCAGAAATCTTTCTCCATTTTCCTATTTAGTTTTCAGGTTTTTGACACAACTCCAAACTGTCCAGGTGTAAAATACCGGGGATTAAGATAAGATTCAAAACTCT